>NW_025048098.1:92500-137500 GCF_018831695.1 Puntigrus tetrazona
AAACTTGACTAGTGTTTGACCATGAAAAACATACAGGCCTATTTCAAGGCTCTGTGATATATAGTCTGATCTCTAAATGTGGCTCAGGTCCCTCTGTAAGTGTCAACTTTGTTTTCCTTTTCTTTCATTTTAGGGTCAATCAGCCAAAAATGTACTCTACTGTAAATGTACTCTACCTAATATATGTTATTTATTAAATTTACACACAAATACACACACACACACACATAATACAATATAATGATAAACTTCACAACTGTATGTTGATTACACAAACTTTTTGGATTACATATATTCATGTATATAACATTTAGTACATATAATGAAAAATCCACACACACACACATATATATATATATATATATATATATATATATATATATATATATATATATATATATATATATATATATATAACATAAATAAAATATATATATATATATATATATATAAATAAATAATAATAAAAATATATATATATATATATATATATATATATATATATATATATATATATATATATATATATATATATATATATATATATATAATGTTGATATGTGTGTTTTATGTCTATATTATATAATATATACACACACACCATACATATATTGTATTAATTGTACACATTTGGATAAAACCATCTACTACATTACTAATTGTAAAAACATTACCTGAAATGAACTAATTGACTACAAATGAGTGTTCTCACAAGAAAGTTACGCTCTGAGGACACACGAGGAGAAATGAAACAGCTCACAGTGAAACCCACATGCATGTAGACACATGCACTAACAGCTGAAATTCAAAACAAGTCGCTTGCAAGCAGCCCACAGATTGAATGTTTGCTCTCTGCTCCAGCTCTGCAAACACAAATGTCAAAGCCTATGCAAAAGAGCCAATAAAGCGGCACTGTCGGTTTACCCTCTGCTCATTGTTTTACACCATTGTTGCGAAAAGAAAGCGACTCTGCGAGTGACACTCATTATCAGACGTGTCGCCCAGCAAGGCGGTTACAGTTCAGGCCTCGAACGCCGAAGCGCCCGAGCGATAACCATCGACCGAAACATTTTTAGCCCAGTACACACACCTTTTCTCAATGCACTTGTTGGGGGCGGCTACGCTACATTCACTTGCAGATTGCAGCGAGGCAGCTGCAAGGTCTTTGTGTGAAGGAGAAGCGTTTCAAATGCAAATCTACACAAGCATCAGGCACTCCACGAGGACAGGAGATAGAGAGCTGTCTGACTTAATAGGTGCAGCCTGCCTGGTCAGAACCGTTTAGACAATAGCGGTTTACTCAGATAAGAACGGGAGGTAAAAATGCGAACGACTGTCAAAACCATTTTTAAAAACTTCTTTACCAGACTCGCACAAAACCGAGGAGATAAGACAACGCCATGTTAAGAATGGAGCTTACTAACTGTATAGTACGTGACTAGTAGGATGCCGCCATTATGCAAAGGTCCCAAAAACAATGTGCATGATGTTCAATTCAAGTTGCATTCAAGTCAAGTCGGTAAGGCTGTATTTATGAGTTGAATGTATGAGAACGCTCTTGTGAGTAATTACAGAGAAAACTCTCTTCTCCTCCAGTTTCCAAGTTTAAGGGCATGTCAGTGAGAAAACATTTATGTAGAATTAGTAAAGAGGCACGATATGGAATATTGTAGTACAATACCAAAGGAATATGTAATCCATTTAATTGACAGCAACTTCAGAAAGTGACAAAAAAAAAAACTTTTATGATTTATTTTTGTTTAAAAGGTAGACATCGTCGTTTTTTCTCAAAACAAAGTACGACTGACGCTTGTAATTACGACTAAATACAAATATCGGATGGTTTGAACACACATTGGGGAAAAAAAAGCTCAATATGGTAACATTTTAAAATAAAACTAAAAACTGAGAATAAGAATACACTGAACGAAAAGAAAAAGAAATTAAAAAAATGATAAAAGGGTCGAAGCAAAGTCACTTTCTAGTTCATCTATCGTGACTTTCGAAATGGAAGGTCAAGTTGGAAGATTGCATTGTGGACAGCCGTCCATACAGACGATGCTGTTTACTGTTATACAGTGCAGAATAGTAGTATGTCAGTATTCTACAGATGGGATTGTCGCTCTGAGGAATCGCTCAAAGCGAGTGGATAACGTGCGGTACAATTGCTCAAAAATAAACCATTATTGCTAAATAATTTTTGGTGATAATCATCATTGTATATAATATCTTACTTTACACAGCTGCTGGTCAAATGAACATAAATGAAGGTGGAATATTTGCATAAAATGGCCAGCTGTGTAGGAAATCAATTGACTAGGACATTAGTGGATTATACGGCTTAAGCGTCGTTATTATGAGATATAAATATCAAATGCCACCATTGATCAATTAAGTCAAGTCACCTTTTCTTATAGGGCTTATAAAAGATTGTGTCAAAGCACTTAACAGTATCAAACTGGAGAATAGTGTCAGTAACGTATAATTACAAAACGAAACACTCAAGCTTCAGTTAAAGGCATTTCATTATTGAATTCACAGATGTCACTGTCTAGCTCTGTTTAGATTTAAGTAATACTGGTGCAATCAAATCGACAATAATTGCTAGAAATTAAGGGTCAGAATCGTACTAAAATACACAGAAATGCAAAGAAAAACGGACCGACAGAAAGAAACATACATGGTCATAAAATGTCAAACTCAATGATCTAATCTTCTTTTTACAGAAACATACTGTACATCAACACACACACACACACACACACACACACACACACACACACACAAATATCTCTGCTGACCACAGAAATGCGTTGCTGGACTGGATGGGGGTCTCTAGAGGCCTAATCTTGGTCTGGATCTTAGCGGGTCTAGGTTTTGGTTTGGGTGCTGTCTGTAACTTTGATAGAATACGACGGGTTTGATTTCTACTGTAAGTGTGACAGACAAAAGAAAGCAAACCCGTGCTGTAACAAACAACCTCGAGGGCAATCAGATCGGAGATTTAATCTCAAATGCAGCAAATACAAAATCCCTACATCTATAAAACCCGAGGAAGAAATCATCCACTCAAAATAGCCAACGTGGAAGATGAAGTTAAATCAAGCTCACGTTAAATATGGATTGTATCCGTACAAAAGGGCGTAAGAACAAACAAACTTTCAAAACTGAAGTAAAAAAGAGGTTTAAATGACAATTTATACAAATTATGTCATTACAAAATGACAAAGTTAGCCGGCTTACAAAAAATAAAACGTACCTCTTCCTGGTGTTATAAAATGATTCTCTGATGGGATCCTGGTGGGTTTAGTGATTTGCTTCATGTTTGCAGCATGTGATGATGATGATGATGATGGTGATGATGAAGGACTTCTGCTGTATCTTGAAGAGGAGAATAACGTTGTTCTCGTATGGTCACTCCATCTCAGAGCACTCTTATTAGAGTCAGTCTGAAGTCTGGAGTTACTGTTGCACTTGGCGCATTTATGAGCACGAGGCGCAATAATAAACTCCAGAACGAGAACCGAAAACGTGTTCATGCGAAAAGCCGATTTATAATTGCACCTCACTTCCTCTTAACCTGCTGTACGTACGCGCACAAGCCTGTCGTTCCCTGTAAAACTCTGAATCAAAGCGGACGCAAAGTTCAGAAGCGGGTCCAAACTCCCCAGCGTTTCTGCTCTGACAGATGTGTACTAGCAGCAAAGGCTGTGGGCGGGAGGAAGGCGCTTGCAGGCTGAATCTGATTGGAGCAGAAACCAGCGACGCTCGATTCTTATTGGCTTGCGAGTTCCTTCTTGCAGCGAAGAACCAATGAGATCGCTGCTGGGGTGGCGTTTAGTTTCGCGTGGAAAATAGGCATTGTGCCTTGGAGCTGCGGAATGTTTTTTTTTTTTAATGTTGTTTTATATTCTGAACAGAGAAAGTGTAGGAGTTTTGTTTGCATTCTGGAAATAATTACTTAAATTATATTAAAGGAATAATTCAAAAGAAAAAAAAAAAATTCTCGGCCTAATTCTGTTCCGAACCCATAGGACCAACGCAAAAGCTGACGTTCACTCCATCCTTTAAGCTCCAAAAATGGCAAAAACAGTAGTTTTGACAAACAGGAAGCTGTTGTGTGTAAATCGTGTGAGAAACAGACCAACATTAAAGTCGTTTATAAACAAAAACCTTCCTTCTTACGCATTATCTTGTCCCCTCAAAAGACGAGGGAACTTTTGATGAATCATAGCTAAAATTCTATTAGTTCTCATGACAAAGCACTTTTTCCAAATTCTCCAAGGGGATAATGTTGTCATGGGTTCCCTCGGGAATTTCTTATTGTTTTGGTCCACACCATAAATCATAGCCAGGCCAAAAGTGAATTGGATGTATGAGCGCAATTTATGTTGCAGAACAAAATGTAAAAGTCTCAAGAAAGTAAAGTTAACCACAGACCATATTTTACAATATATTACTCACGAATCCCAAACAAAGCTAGGCACAAAAACAATAGAAAGTCCCGAGTCCCATTTCTCCAAAATGCAAATTGTCTTTCTGGTCTAAGGACTGCAAACTCAATGGCTTTATTGTCATGAAAATGTCACAACGCCAAAAAAAAACTAGTTTGGTCCAAAAATATAGATCTAAAATAGCCTTTTCTTGGTGAACTATGACTCGCCACACAGTAAAAATTTCAAACTTGCTCTGAACTGTTCATTTCTGCTTATCTTCATCATAACTTCATATCATATCTGCATATCTTCGTCACAGTTCACTAAACCAAAACATCTCATTTAGTTGAATAATGAAAACACCGCATTCAAAACTCCTTCAAAAATGGTTTAATAACATTAATCGTCGACGCAAGTACTTTTTGCTTGTCCAAAAATAAGCACACAATAGTTAGGATGTTAAGTTGTTGCATTGATTGTGCAATAAATTAAGGTAAGCATTTCAAAACAGCATTACCCTCGGGATCCGAAAATGCAACACTCAGCCAGAGCTAATGTTAATCGACAACAAAAATCACTTTGTGTTATTTGTTAAAAGCAATTTTTAAAACAAACTGAACAGATGTGACGTAGATCCGTGACAAATCGAATTTTCAACTGAGGTTCGGTGTGGTATGTGGAGTAATATGCAATAAATACAGAATAATAAAACTGAACTCAAAGGCGAGTAGTGGAAGTAGCGACGGATCGTGTGAAAGCACTTTCCAAGACACAAACAAAACATTCCTTACATGCATCCTCAGGTTAAATCTCTTTCCACGCCTCTAACGTTGACACTGAAATTGTTTTATTCATAGACACTCCTGATGCTGGACCACAAATGCATAGGTCAGACATTCTCATGGGTTCTCTCTCTGAGAAAACACCACTGCCTGTGGGTGGCTGAGTTAATCATTGGTAACATAACCCTAACAGTCTAACTGCTTTAGTTCCCGTGACAATAGAGCACCTGTCGTCAACTTCAATGCCAGTGAGGTACGCAGATCAATTCGGAAAAGACACATGAGCTCTTCTTTAACTTTGGAAACTGTGAGAGCTTTGCCGTTGACGCTTACAGTACTAATGTTGGTAGTTGGTTTCTAGTAGTTTCTGTGGGAGATTTAAGTTAAGGCAGAAAAGCCTTTATACGCTGTCGGAAGGCACCAGGTTGCCTGTGGTGTCCAGCTGCATGCATTTACAGGTGCAGGCCGAAACGGGACACTCGCTGTGATCTCTGCAAGAAAACACAATATAAGTGCACTTTACAGTTAATACTATACACTGCAGTTCAAAAGATTGAGGTTGGAAACATTTTTCAAAGAGCACTTTTATATTTGCCAAGGTTGCGTTTCTTTGGTCCGAAACGCAGTGAAATGTTGTCAATATTGTGAAATATTTTCACGGTTCAAAATAACTTTTGGAATGCATTTTAAATAGTTATTTATTGCTTTAATGCTAAAGGTGTTTTTTAAGCGTCTTCAATGTCTCACGATCCTTCAGAAATCATTCTAATATGCAGATTTTCAAGAAACTATAATATTTCTTTATTTCAGCATGCTTCGATAAATCAGAGTTTCCAAATAATTTATATAAAAATAGAAATCCTTTGTACCGCCATAAATGTCTTTGCTGTCACTTTTGATCAATTTAATACATCCTTTTTGAATAAAAGTATAACCTATATTTGAATTTATGAGATCATCAAATAAATGCGACAATATGGATGAATACGAGTCCTACCTAAACCAGCTGAGCATGTGACCCGCGTGACCCCCGTGCCGGCAGTTGTGGCACCAGGTGAACCAGTTATTGAACTGTGCAAGCTTTTTGTCTCGTGTGAGATCAGCTTTCTCATCTGCTTTTCCTGTGCCTGATGAGATGGATGAGATGAGTCTCGCAAGTGAACTGAAAACGTTTACATTATGGTATCGTATATCGAGAAGAACTTTGAAGGACCCATCCGTCTGTTACCTGGGCAGCTGGACACCGGTGTGCCCATGTTCATTAAGCAGAGGGCACAGCGTGGTAGTGGTTTACGACAACCAGGGCAACTGGTGACCTTTGACTTGGTGGGTGAACCGCTGACCCCGTACTGACTAAATCCACGGCCCTGATGAGGCATCGCTGAGCAGCTGTATGATATAGACTTTCCACAGAAGTTACAGCTCACAAACACCTGCACAGAACAGACGTGAAAATAATAGAAGAAATCAGCATAAAAACACATTGGTACAAAGAATTGTATGTATTTATTATACATATTAACTAAATAGCGAAGTTAGAGATGCACACAAAAATGTAAAGAATATTATAATTATTATAAGTCACTCAAATATTTCATTAGAAAATTTGAATTAAAAATTTTAAATAAATAATACATTTTAAATAAATCTAGAATCTTTTAAATAATAGTAAAAACACGAGAATACAAATATGTATGTGTATATATATATATATATATATATATATATATATATATATATATATGTGTGTGTGTGTGTGTGTGTGTGTGTATATATATATATATATATACATATATATATATATAAACAAACATTGTTTAGATCAATTACAATATTTACTTTTACAATTTTACTGTTATAAAATTAAAAATAGTCAATTTAAAATGTAAGATTAAGTATGCTATTAATTCATGATATGTTAAGTAAATACCCAAGTTAGGGATGCACTAAATCTTAATCAATATACAGTATTGTTACAGTATTTAAAATTAAGTAAAAAAAAAAAAATATATATATATATATATATATATATATATATATATATATATATATATATATATATATATATATATATACAGACCACTAGTATTGAGTCTGACTGATACAAATGCGTCAGTGATCAAGACTTAACAACCGCCAGAAATAAAAACAACTTGATTCTAGCCTGTGCGAGTGGTTTTGAGCTGGGATCCAATTTGCTCCTATGTATGTCAAATTCAGCTCGTTTATGCCAAAACCTCCAGGCGTCCAACAGGTTACGATAGTTCTCGATCCAGCACTGCACCCGAGGGTCCTTCAGCACCTCTCCTGGGGAGCCCTGCCGCCACGAACACCACATAAATCAACATTTAACACACTCAGGTAGAGCTCAATCCACATCGGTTTTCCTGCTTTAACAAAACACGCGCCTCTTTTCATTCTCAGCATTTCTCTCCTCTAGCTCGCCGTCTAATCTAGCTGTCTGTTAAACCTATCAACGTATATTACGAATACACGTTGACTAAATAGCTTTTGCTACTCTTTTTCAAGTCACTTTAGATAAAAGCGTCTGCTAAATGCATAAACGCACAACAATTACATTCATCCTATCCATCTAATAAACATAAAATTATTTATATAGTTATATATTATTATAGCAATATTTTTGCTGAGCAAGCATGCACTATATTGTGACAGCAAAGACATTTCTGACGTTACAAAATATTTCTATTTCAAATAGATGTTGTTCTTTTTATTAAAGAATCTGGAAAAAAGGTATCACGGTTTCCACAAAATATATTAGTAATAATAACCAATGTCTCTGACCAATGTCTCTGACCCCAAACATCCACTTCATCCATTCGAGAGAAGATTGTCTTTATTTATTGTATTTATTCACTTACTTTGAGCATGCAGAAACTGGCCGTCTGCACGTCTCCGGTTCGGTCCACATAACTCTCCATGAGATCCACTCCATCTTTCGTCAGTCCCGTCAGCAAGATGCCCTCCAGATTACCAGCGTCCTTCATCTCGTTGGTCAACTTGTCTATGTAACGAGGCAACTTAAGAGAGGGAAAATGGACAGTGCGTTATACAGCGCACGATGAGACTTGGATGAACTCAAGAGCGAGCGGGTCTTACCTGAGCATCGTTTAGAAACATACATGCAAATGCCACCCTGTCTCTGACAGCCACACGACTCTCATACTACAAAACACAAAACACGCTTTTATTCAATAATTAGCCTTGGTATATTGACAACTGCATATTTTCAATTCGGTGCAATACTAAATATTCCTGTAAGCACGATACTGTGCTTTTTTTTGTTAACATACCAAGACGGCATCGTAGGCGGCAGGTTCACTGGTGAGGAAGGCAAACATGATGCACAGGTACGGCTTCTTCAGCTGGAGTCTGAGAGAGCTGCACATCTCTCTCCACAGGGAGTTTTTCTCATCAGTGTAGCCCGACAGAGCCATGGCCACCACGTTCAGGTTCAGATCACCTGATCACAACGAGATAAAGGTTATTAGAGGTATCTTAAACCAAGAAAAAACATTAAAAACAAAAACAAAATATTTAAAGAAATATATATATATATATATATATATATATATATATATATATATATATATATATATATATATATATATATATATATATATATTGCTTCATTTAACTAAGCCATTAAAGCCATAAAATAAATAACATAGACATTTTAAAAGAAAAAAAGAAAAAAAGGAAAAATATAATTTTTAAAAACACCTAAAAATAATTGAAAAACAAATGTATTTATGTGTGTATTATATATAAACAAAACATTTAATATTCATATATATATATATATATATATATATATATATATATATATATATATATATATATATATATATATAAATGAATACACAAATGCAAACAAAACATTTATATATAAAGTACATATAAAATTCATTTATTTATTAAGTATATATAAAAACAGTTTATTTTTTGCAAATATTTACATGCATACGCATTTATATTATTACGTTTTATATTGTATATAAATATTTAACATATAAACAGCATATAATTCCTAAATATATACATGCGTGTGTATTTATATAAACAAAATAAATTTATACAGTACACAGTCATGTATTATGTGAACAATGTTTTTTTTTTTATGTGATTGATCATTTGACAGCACTAAGTATATGATATCAATAACACTCGCTTTGTGTTCTAAGGAAGAAAGAACAATATATGCCATTTGGATGAGTGCGAACAAAACACAACGCAAGATAAAAGCCTTATGGCAGTATCTGTAAAAAAACACATCCTTTATGAAGATTATAAAAGATTGGATCTGTTTACCAAAGCCAAAACAAATTATGCTTAGTTAAAACCCAAACAACGGGCAATTATGAATGATAAGCAAACAGCTCCATATACCATATGTATCAACAGCTTTAGGGCATTTAATAATAACAGCTATCATTGTGCAATGCGATCCATGCTTTTGTCATTTTGTCAGTATATATGATCACTGCAAACAGGCAGCGGATGGCGTTCCGTGTTTATTTGTAGCCTGGATTTCACACAGTGCTTCTATCATTCATCCGAGGACAGGACTTCCTGTAAATCCCTAGCCTAGAGGAACACGAACATCCATCTCTATTTGAACGAGCTTCTCAGAATTGTTCAGATTAGATCCAATTTAAATAACTCACCAACAGAGACACATTATATATCGTTATCAGTCGATAAAGCTATTTTTTAACGCATATTATTTTCATCGATTCATATTGTGTATATTTATTATGCATCTAGTTATGAATCTTTCTACTGTGCGTTATATTGATATGTAAAAACAGTATCAAAGTAGCACACATTTATAATATTGGTGAACATATCATTAAAAAAATATTCAGCATCAGATTTGGACGTGACACTGACATTTCAAAGTAACATTGAATATATTATAACTAATATAATAATATATATATTATTCTAATATAATAATAATACATAATTCTATTCAAATAAGGGAGAAATGAAAAATAGAATTTCATACATCTGTAACCAGGGTTGTTATCATTAATTAAAACTAAAATAATAATTATATCAAAAATTTAAATTAAAATAAATATATACTTTTTATACACTAATATATAAAAAAACTTTAATAAATAAATATGTAATTTATAAGAGATGCAATATATTTAAATATATAGTGGATTTTTATTATTTTATTTTATTTGTCATATCATTAAAAAAATGCTTAGCATCAGTTAAATGTTTTGAATGTGACACTGATATGTCCAGTTCAGAAAAAATGAATTTTTATTTATATATATATATATATATATATATATATATATATATATATATATATATATATATATATATATATATATGTATTTGTTATATATGAATGTATTTGTTATATATATATATATATATATATATATATATATATATATATATATATATATATTTTTTTTTTTTTTTTTTTTTTTTTTTTTAATTCAGTGTTATTATCACTAAAACGAAATTAAAAAGAAATGCACAATAAAATCTTAAAAAATGCTTAATTTTTTTATGCAAAAAAACATTTTGTGGTTGACCAGTTAGTGCGTTTTCTGGTCACTGTTCCTCCAGCCCTGTACCTTTCTCTGCTGAAGCTCCTTTGTTAAGAATCTGAATGGCCCGTCGGATGTCCAGGTTAAAGAGGGGCGACAGCAGCGGCTCTCTCCCACTCGCCCTCCTGCTCCAGAGACTTCAGGAAGGGTTCCACATCGATGTCGGGCCCTCGACCGATCCAGCCGCACAGCTGCAGGGCCAGACTGCGCTCCTCGCTGTGGTACCGCGGCACATCGGTCTGCCTGTCTGAACCTGACCAGCAGCGTCGTGTCTCTGTCGTGCCTGAGAGAGAGACATCTCTTCAGAGGGCCTCGGTGACAGATACCATGAGGCTGACCGAGGCATTCAGCAGATATCTATGAGAAATACTTCTACTGTACAGAGCAAATACTTCTGCTCATCTGTACAACAATCATCATCATGTTCACAGAAAGAGTGATCAGAACAGATATTGTGTCGCTCGCACTTACCAGAGCTGGACTTGACAATGTTTTTGATGCCTGAGTAGATGAGCAACTGTTTATTGCTCTGTTGCTTCTGCTCCACATTTTCAGTGTACTGTTTCATAAGTAAAACTTGCATAGGAAATATAGAGATTTTAAATAGAACAATAATACCATATAAAAGAGAATACAATAAGAAATAATGATAACATAATAATTGTGAACATTTCTCAAAACAATATTTTGTTAAAACCGATATATTTTTGTTTATCAAAATCTAGCTTCCAATGTCAGATGCCACAGACCATTTAATAAAAAAAATGTAATAAAAAAATTTAAATATGTAAATATATAAAAGTATATATATATATATATATATATATATATATATATATATATATATATATATATATATACACAATATTATTTTACATAATTTATGTAACTTTTGCAAATCTTTTATATTGATTTTTGTAATATTTTGGGATACTGGATTTTTATATATATATATATATATATGTGTGTGTGTGTGTGTGTGTGTGTGTGTGTGTGTGTGTGTGTGTGTGTGTGTGTGTATACATATATATCAATATATTAGTATTAATCTGCCTATTCGAAAGTCATATATTAAAACAAACTATATACTTCTACAATTCCTACTAATAAAATTTATAAGTAAATAACACTGCAATAGAATGTATATTATAAACTATATTATGATGATATATGATGGTAATAATACTATTATTATTATTATTATTATTATATTATTATACATTTAATAATATAATATATATTTTATTTATGTTGTATTAGTATATATAATAAAATAAAGGTAATAATGATAATAATCAGTCAAGAGTCAAGTAAACAGCAAAACATTAATTAATTTAGTTTCAGTTTAGTTTGAAGGAAAACACTAAACAGTAACTATATGCTTTGAAAGGTTCAGTCGCTCTGCAGTGAAGGATATAATGGAGGGTGTACCAGAGCGACCTCAGCTGCGGGTCGTCTTCTCCGGCCAGCACATGGTTCCTCCAAACCTGCGTGGTGTCGTGGCCGTAACGCGACTGCGCTCGCTCCCTCATCTTAGTGGCGATGTCCTTCTCAGCAGCGGCCGGTCCCTGACCGCCGTCCTCCGCGCACTCGTACAGGTGCCGCCCGCACGCCCACATCAGCGCCGTGGTGGAGCTCCAGGCCAGCGATATGCGCTCGAAGACGGTGAAGTCGTTCATGACCCGGTTGGGAGACACCACCACCATGCGGTTCTGAGCGGACGGATGCCAGGCGAAGCTGCTGAGGATGCTCTCGCTGCAGGGCTGCACGCTGCGCTCGATGATGGTGGGCTCCACCTCGTCACCGAACGGCATGGGCGTGTGCTGCATGTCGTACAGCCGGATGATGTTGCTGTCCCGCGTGAGCGTGGCCAGCAGGCCCATGCGAGTGGGACACCACGCCACTTTGGTCAAAGGCTTAGGCTGCTCGGTTAAGGTGAAGACCGGTTTTTCGAATTTGCGCAAATCCCAGATGGCCACCTGGCCTTCGAAGAAGGACGCGACGCGATCCTGGAAGTGAGGGTCCACCGATACGCCCTGAATGGCTTTGGTGTTCACAAACGTCTTCTGGCTGGTGTTGCGCAGGTCGAAGATGGCCAGGTTTCGGTGCATCCCTGCAAGGAGTAACTTTTGATGATCGCGAGGGAGCCAACAAAGAGAAAGGCACGCGTCGTTCTGTCCGAGCTCGTACAGCGGTTTGGTCACCACCAACCCCGAGTCCACGTCTCCAGAGAGACGAACCTTCTCGGCAGGAACCGCCTCGGGAGAAAACTTACTACTTATGTCCCATATGAGAACGGAAAAATCAGCCCGGTGCTTGTCCAGACCAGCCGCCAGCCAGTTACTGTCCACCGGGTTCCACGCCAGCGTGTTGCATTGTCGGGCGTGCTTGGGCACGAACTCTTTACCCACCAGCTCCTTACATTTGGAGTTGTGGCTCTGTCCCAGACTGGTCAGGACGACTCTGCCGTTGGCCTGTCCGACGGCCAGCAAACACTCCGGCTCTTGTTTGGGATACCAGGCCACGCATTTCATATACGGGGTGTCGGAGTTGATGGCCAGCAGAGTGGCCGCCGTCTCCTCAGAGAGTGGAAGGGCGCCAGCTTTGGTCTCCGAGCTTCCCGCGGGTCCGATCCGATACAGACTGAGTTCGGTGTCGCAGATCACATAGCGGTCAGCGTGATGAGGAGACCACAGGATATCTGGCTTATAGCCGCTCGACATGGCAGGACAGTGGTGTCTTCAGTGCAGATGCCTGCGAATGATAAAGACTTTACATTTACTTGAATTAATCAAAACATTTATATTGCATATTGTATACATGTATGGGCAAATAAAGTTACTATAAATATATATATATATATATATATATATATATAATAAATGTATATATATATATATATATATATATATATATATATATATATATATATATATATAATAAAAAAAGTAATTTAGAGTTACTATATGACTAATTACATAATATGTCTGCACATAATATTCCTTTGTAATTGTGATTGTGATTATTAATTAAGGTCACCACAATTTTCACTGAATGATGTTCATACCATTTCTATGAAAATTTGCTAAAAACGACTGTATTAGTATTAGACCTAAAATGTGAACTATACAATGGATTGTTTGTTTGTTTTTTTAAATAAAAACCTTTTAGTTTTATATTAATACTAATAGCAGTATAATTTATATTAATACTAATAGTATTATAATGCTATACCAAAATTAAAACATAATACAAAGCTCTTACTATAAATGTAGAAAGAAAAGAAAACATCTTAAGCACACAGGATAACATAATGGGATTTTGAACAATTATATATATATATATATATATAATATAATATTTGTATATTATTTGTATATTATTTTTTATTACCCTTGTATATATAAAACACCAACATAAGGATTCGTTTTCTCTATGATTTCATCCTTCATACATCAAAGGGTTAAAGTTGCACATAAAAATAAACAATGAAGTTGGACATATAATAAAAACTAATGTTACCATGGCATTACCAAAGAGAAAGTTCTAGTACACTTTGTACACATTAGGTACAAAGCACTTCATGTGTTGAAATAAAAATTAAATGAAATAAAATCATTAATCGATCGCCTCGTGTATCTATCACTTCGTGTTAAGATGCAGATATCAAATTACTGAATAAAAAATAAAACTGATTTTTGAAAAAGAGGTAAATAGTGCAGATATAATTTAATGTTCTTATAACTTCATTCTAGTAAGAGTGAGTTAGCCGGTCGGCTATAGCTACACTAACCATTTCAACCTTTTATAACCGGAAACAGCTAATGACAGACACCATTCGCCAAATTGATACACAGGATAAACCATGCTTTAAAATATAAATAAATGATCGCTGTGTTCGTGAGCGTTCGATAAATATAAACTCACATTTGACGTGCAAACATGCTGAAGTTTGTTTAGGTAGCGTGAAGCCGGAAGCAGTGCAGATTGTAAACACAACGTGACAGAAACACACAAAATAAAAGTCCCGCTCCGTCTGACGAATGTAATGGATATCTACGGGCAGAGAGCGAGGTTGTACTGTTGTTACCGTCACAAAAATAACGTCTTTCGGGGAAATGCAGGAAATAAACTAATTAAATTAAATTAAATGTGAAATACAGACAATTTTCGCCACACACACAAAAACAACGCTCTGGTAAATCTTAATTATGTCATAAAAAGTTATGAGATAACAACGTCAAAATTATGACAGAATATCTAAAGTTGATTTATGTAGTAAGAGTATTTTTATATCATTATAAAAATAGTTTTTATCTTATAATTTTTTATTTTCAATTTTGAAAACACTTTTTTTTTACTTAATAATAAATAATGTTTTATATAATACTGCCATAATGTAACATTTCTATATCGAAATTATGAATTATAGTCATCATTTTCACTTTTTGGACAATTTTGACCTGTTATTTCACAACTGTTGACTTTCTGTCAAAGTTTTTTTAATGTCTTTCTCATGTGGTCGAAGCGCTAGTTTAATTTGTACATTTTGAAAGCTTCACTGCCCTCTACGGGTTAAATCGCGCAAAGTTTAGTGATGATTTTATGTAAATATTAAGCATTTTTGGGCAGGAAAAAATATCAACAGCGGCTTATTCTGAATTAGTGATAGGTGAAGGTTCTTATATTCATAATGCTATAAAAATAAAAAATAGAAAAATCATAAAAACACATGTGTTTCACAAAAAAAGTGTTGGAGGCACATGTAATAAATGAAATATGACTTTAAAAGTCTTGGAAGACTTCAGATGAGTCACATCTCGAGAGGTTCCTGCATGTTTTCCAGATTTCACGGGGGCGTCGTTTATATGATTTGTTGTCAAGGAACAGGAGGTTTTTAGGGGAAATGCTATTGTCCTCCAAACAATCTCTCAGCATTCATCTCCAAAACACGTAAACATGAGAAAGGAGTAGAGAGTTTATGTAGCTTAACTTCTGTTCAACGTCATACTGCGTTACCGAAATATCACATAAACTTTATTTATTATATTTTTATACTGTAACAGGTGTGCTACTGTATGCATGCATTTATTTTTATTAGTGTGAGCCAGAATTGATGTAAATAAACCTTTATGGATCTCCTTTGTTATGCAGGTGTGTGTGTGTGTGTGTGTGTGTGTGTGTGTGTGTGTGTGTGTGTGTGTGGGGTTCAGTCATGCATCAGATTGTTGGGACTGTGATGTTGGGCTGATGTTCAGCACAGGACTGAAGTTAGTCAGAACAGAATGTGCTCAATACAGGAGCATGTGGATACTCCTTAGATTTGCATAACAGGCAAAGTAAGTGCTTTATCTTTTTTATATTATTGTTCTGGCATTAGTTTCACTCGTTTCGAAATATTATAACCGGTTTTAAACATTATATGCATCATACGACAAAACTAAACACTGCATCTGACCTTATTGCATTATTTATTTGTGGATTTGTATTAGTCTTTGATTTTTAAATAACATGCATGCCATTGTTTAAAGTGTTCCGATTCATCATATGATTTATTAAAATTAATTGCATTGCACAAATATCCAAGAATCAGCTTGTGGTTGAATTTCTAGCACTAAAAGTCTATATCAAAAATATATATATATATTTTTATTATTGACTTGTGTTGTTCTTTGTAATGCACAATATGCAGCATGAACACATCTTAAAGATGCACAGAAGGTTTTTTCTTTGACTGTCTTTAAGGTCAGATATGAATGAAAGCATGGCCAAAGGCTTTTTCTGTGCCTGCTGCTTTGGCTGCTTGTACCAGCGGCCAGATGCCAGAACAGAAGACAGTCTGGAGAAACTCTGAACCTCACCACAAAACAGGACAATGGTAAACGCATTAGTGTTTCATTCAGTGTCACAGCATCGTTTATCGCGTTGGCTTAGTTTTGTATGTCAAAAAAAATGTATGTCTTTTTGTTTAACATCTCAGTAGGTTCTTTTTTTTTTTTTTTTTTTATAGTTTTTTTTATAAAAAAAAAAAAAAATATATATATATATATATATATATATATATATATATATATATATATATATATATATATATTATATAATATATATATATATATATATATATAGAGAGAGAGAGAGAGAGAGAGAGAGAGTACTTTTATATACTCTAAATGGTCAATATAATCAAAAATGCAAAAAATAAGTTTTTTACACTTTCTACTGCTTGTTTTCTGTTTCTATTAGACAGTCAAAACAATTATAACAAGTGAAAAGCCTTTTAAAATAATTGTAAAATCTTCCACCTTGAGTTTGTGGTTCGCTTGTCGTTTTTTGCTTCCTTTTTTTATATAAAGTTATCAAAATAATAATTTTATATCTTTAGCAATATTGCAAGATGACCATTTGCTGGAGTTAAACAGCTTCGGGTTTACTTCATTATCCATATCCTTATTTTCCCATTAAAACTATTTATAAAAAGTGACTTTCAGATACGATCGACTCTCAATCATTGTTGCGTTGTATCGCATTATAAGTTTTGAAACGTAAAACATAAAAATATGACATTATTGGGAGCTTTACAGTGACAGCTTACATTTATACGATTTTTTAAGCAGTCTGCCGTACTGTTATAAAGATCTCATTGATTTACGTTACAAGCTAGCAGTGGTTTTGGCCATATAAATATTGGTTGGGTTGCATTTTTTTAAATTTAGATAAATTCTGGCTATCGTTTCACATGTGAGGCTTTACAGAGCGATCTCACAGAAGAATCATTTTTCATTTTTCACTTTCAGTGTACAGGTTTTTTAATCCGAAGAATGTTTGGAAAGGTTCCGTGGATGTTAAAGGTTCTTCACGGGAAACTTAACAGACAGTAAAGCCTGCCTCTATTTTTTGTTTCTGGTTTCAGAGTTAGTATGCACTCTAGAGATCGCGTTCATCCTGGACAGCTCAGAGAGCGCGAAGGGCCTTCTGTTCGACCGAGAGAAAGCGTTCGTGCGTTCCTTCAGCAAGCGCGTGGCCCAGATGCAGGTGTCTGACTGGCATCTGAAAACCCGTATGGCGCTCATCTACTACAGCAGCTCGGTCCACATCGACCAGCACTTCAGAAACTGGCAGGACCTTGACGTCTTCCTGGGCCGACTGGAGGACGCCATCTACATCGGCCAGGGAACGTACTCCACGTACGCCATATCCAACGCCACTCAACTCTTCGCCAGCGAGACCAAGGAGCAAAGCGTGAGGGTCGCCCTGCTCATGACCGACGGCGTCGACCACCCGCGCAATCCCGACATCATGATGGCGGTCGCCGAGGCCAAAGGCCACAACATAAAGATCTTCACAATCGGCTTATCGAACTTGGCAAAGGACAACGTGAACAGCGCCAAACTGCGGGTCGTAGCGAGCAGCCCGGCGCAGCAGTACTTCCACAGCCTCACTGACCCCAAACTAGAGGAACGGCTCCTGCAGCAGCTCGTGAGACATGCACTTCATCTGTCGGGCCCCGTTATAGATAGGAATGAATGATTCGACGGAAATGAAAAAGAAAGCGAGAGATGCATTTAGATGGCACGACTGAGTTATAGACAAAAAGAACTAATGAACTGAAATGAAATTAATTTTAAGGGCTTCTAAGCAAACACACAAGATCACGCTGTGCAGCAGAACGGAGCATGCTAATATAAATTATGAATTACTTAAAAAATGTTTTTTTAATTTAATATTTCATGAATCACACGTATAACTTCTAATCATTTATGCAAACACAAAAGCAGCAATTGAATAAAAAATCATATAAATAATATACACTCACACACATAAGCATATATATATATATATATATATATATATATATATATATATATATATATATATATATATATATATATATGCTTGTGTGTGTGTGTGTGTAAAACTATGCATGAAGTATGCATAAACAATATAAGTATGCATAAACACAAAATCTAAACAGAATATGCTCATATTAATTAAAATAATAAAAATATGAAAAATTTAATTTTTCATGAAACACACACACATAAAATGTACCGTAAATCTAATAAAAAAATGTAATAGAAATATAGAATTATGCAAACACCTAAATCACCTTAGGCAAAAAAATAAACCCTGTAATTGAGATTTAAAACGGAATTACAAAACTAATATAAAATGTGCTACTTAAAATATATTAGTAATGTATCATTTGCAATATGTGTGTTTATTTAACTTTGATCTAGCCTTTGATCTAAAGAGAGAACTGAACTAAAGAACAAGTAAAAATACAAATGAGCCACTAATACTCAAGTGTTGAATTCCAGGGCACACTTTTTAATAAATAACTACAAAAGACACTGAACCCTGAATCTAAACTGCTTGATCATTAAAAAAATATAAACTATATTAGTCACCCATTCGCTCTGAAAAGCGGAGCACTGAAACACCGCACTGATTTCTCAGAGCTTTACTTTCCCAGCTTTTCCTTGGTTGACCAGCTGAAGCTCATTCATTTAGCTTTGCTTTGTACTTCTCCAGTATATTCCAGCCTGCATGTTGCTGTAATGTTGGGTCAGAAAACGGGCGTCTAGATTTGATCGATGAGGGTTTGAGATGCAGCGCTCAGTCTGGCGTCCCGAGGCTCGGTTCACACATCAGTGGGTGCGAGGGATTTTCCACAGAAGATTTGCCTCTCGTGAAATGTCAAGCACTGTCTGTGATCGCACAATGCAGGCCTCTTTGAAACGCATCGTAAAGTTTCCATGCGTGGGATTCGAAAATAAATAGAATGTGTTTTGGTGCTGTCATGGATTTGTGTTCTAATTTCTCTTTTCATTTTTTTTTTCTCAGGAAAGAATTGCGAAGAATGAAGTAAGTATCAAGAACAGAGATTAAACAAAGCGTATTATACTAAAAAAAGGTTCATTCTTAAAGGGACGGTTCACCCAAAAGTGAACATTCTGTCATCATTTACTCACCCTGGAGTTTCTTTCATATTTTGAACACAAAAGAAGATATTTTGAATGACCAAATATATGTTGTTGTCCATTAAAATAGCAATAGCAGGGTAAAAATGACTATGAAGTCAAACGTCATTTTCTTTTGTGTTAAACAGAAAAAAAAAACATAGATAATGGGAATGAAGTACGTGTGAGTAAATGATGAAAATGTTAGTTTTGGGGTGAATTAATCTGAAAAATGCCGATTGCGTACCACCTGTTGTATTCCTCCCGCCAGTGTCCTCGGCCACCGGTGTGTTTGTGTGAGAAAGGTGATCGCGGTCCTCCAGGAGCTCCTGTGAGTATCGCTGAGATGAAACCGAGGCCATTTTCAGTCATTAGTGTCATTTACGAGAAAAGCCTACTTTGTTTAGGGCAAAAGTGGAGAGCAAGGTTATGAAGGAGCACCGGGTCAAAAAGGCTCAAGGGTGAGAGTGAAAACAATTAGCCATAATTATGAGCATTAGATCTGTAGTGTACTGTTGTTGATCTGACCTGTTTTACAGGGGGAAACGGGAGCACCCGGTCTGCCAGGAATCAGCGGCCCAGAGGTACGTCAAATCTTCATATAGTCACTTTATACAGTCTGTGTTATCAGCGACTCTCTGACCATCACTCTTCTCTTCCTGGTTCCTCATCAACAGGGAAGACCTGGGTTCAAAGGTGATAAGGTGAAACCTCAGAGTTTACATATTTACACGTTTTACACAGAATCCATTTTACACAAGATCGGATAATGTAAAGGTTGGAATATCATTTTTTTAGAAGCATTTTATATGCTCACCAAGGCTGCACTTATTTAATCAAAAGTACAGTAAAATGTTAAATATAGTATTTTAAATCTATCAAATCAGCATATCAGAATGATTTCTGAAGGACCGTGTGACACTGAAGACTGGAGTAGGCTGAAAATCAATTGTTGCATCACAGGAATAAATTATAAATTCAAACATATTCAAATATTAAGTAGCTATTTTAAGAATATTTTTATTTTTTTTTTTTACTGTATTTCAGATCAAAGAATTGCATGAGACTTCTTTCAAAAGCATATTAATTATTCCAAATTGTTGTGCATGCCAAATAAATATTGTGCACATATAATAGAATTGCACAATTTATATTCTCAGTAAAATTCTGAATATTACTATAACTGTTTTAATGCATTCTGTTCCACAAAGCAAAATCTTGAAAGTCTTGAGTCGTGTTTTAGGGGGATCAAGGTAACTGTGGACCACCGGGACAAAAGGGACATAAGGTATGTCTTCTGTACTGACTTAATATATTTGTATCGTAACATATAGAATACTTTATTAATAAATAGTTTTTACTGCATTTGACAGGGCACCGAAGGGCTTCCAGGGCCAAGGGGCCCCAGAGGAGAGCAGGCACAGTATAAACATTTACCATTTACATGCCATGTTACATCCCACACTCACGGTTCCAGCTGAATTAGTATGCACAGTTTTTCATAATGTAGGATACTTGTTCAGTTATTTTAGTGTTTAATTTGATTCTCTAAACCTTTGTAGAAGCCTTTATGTTTTAATCACGACATAAAAGAAAAACAGCTCCAACAGCAAAAGAGATTTTTGATGAACTAACTGAATAAATCAATTTGGGAACGTTTTCCAAGAGCAGCCAAAAATTACAGTAAAAATTTTTGTAAAAATTACAAAAATAATACATTTCATAAACAGTCACGCTGAATTAATTTATGTGTTTGTGAATTTTAAAGTTAAAGTTTCCCTATTATGGGTTATGAAAGAATCATATTTTGATTTTGGGAGAACCCAACAGCAGTGAGGTGCATGTGAGGTCAAAATTACTATGCATTTATTTTTACCTTATTTGCTCAACGACTGCCAACGATTTGCTCTACAACACGTTTTTCGAAACCCCTCTTTTGCGTGAAGCTGATGGGGTTGCTCCGAAAGCAGCACCTAGTGGCAAAAAATGGCCGACGTGAAAAAAAAAAGCGGACGGGCAATATGAAAATGTTTTTGATGTCAACATGAAACAGCTTGGGATTCCGTATAAAAAATAATTTGTTTCGGTGATTCAGTATTGGCTCTTTCTTTTGAGAGATAATAACTTCATACATATATTTAAAGCTTTTTCATTCACTTAAAGCTCATGAATTTCATTTTCAACAATCCATAATCCACTTCGTTCTTTTTCTTGACATTTAACTGTATAACTGTATAATGATACTTGCGATATTTGTCCATATATGTACAATTACATTACATTAAAGCTTTCAAAAATGAACTAATTACAGTTCCGTCATGACAACCTCTGAAAGTATAGCATGGCAATATACGTGATGTAGTGTTAATGCGTTGGGTCTTGGTGGAATAGACCTGCTATGCTGTTGCGAGCATTACTGGCAATGCATGCAGACATTTGGGAAATATAGATCTATGCAGGTGGAGCTGGGGAGGGTGAAGGCTTTTTGTAGTTTGCTGCAACTGCTAAAGCAAATGTTAGCCAAACATTCGAAGCACGTTGGCTGCTGAGGCCATAAGAAACCTATCGTGATTATATCAGACTGAATTACAACCCATCGGCCTGTCATTTGTACTACTTTTTATTCTGCTACTTATAAAGAAACTATTCTAGAGCAGAATCGACACATTTCAGTACCCCGCTATCATCCTGCGTTCGTTTACAGAACTCCGCTAGATAGTTACGATCTGTAAAGAAAAACATTAAGCTCGATTAAACTTAAAAGCAAAAAATAAACAGCGGTGTTGAGTGAGAAGCACGTGCCAACGTGTCACAATCTCTAAAATCTCTCTTTGTTACAGTTTATAGATACCGTTTTATTAGTTGTACAGTGCGTTGGTTGCATTACGAGTCGTCTCGTCACAAACGTGGCGATCATGGCCGTCCGTGGCTGTTTCCCCAGCCTGCACTCATGGAATGTGATCGGCAGATCACTCGTAACCCTGTGCTAATGTTCACATGTAAAGCAGTGAATCCAGGCTTGCAGGATATTATTCTTTTTCTGAGGACGACTTTGTGCAGTGGGATTAGCGAAGAGACAGAATAGTTCAGATTGACTGGGTCAGGTCCCTCAAAACCCACATTTTAACAGGCACGCAGCAGCCTAAAAATGCCATATCATCCTGCGTTTATTGCATCTTGGCCTATGGTCGAAGAACTGTAAAATAAAATTTAAATTCGCTAAAAATGTAGTTATGTTTAGGCCAATCGAAGATCTTCATTGTAACAGCTTTAGAGAAATTTAGCATTACGTCACTTGCTCGCCAATGGATCCTCTACATTGAATGGGTGCCGTCAGAATTTGAGCGCAAACATCTGATAAAAACATGTAATAATAATCCGCAAGTCATTTAGAACCACTCCAGTCCATCATTTAATATCTTGTGAAGTGAAAAGATGTGCATTTGTACAAAACAAATCTATCATTAAGGCATTTTTAGCATTTTAACACACTTTATATAAGCAAAGTTGTTTTAGTGTCATTATAAACTATGAAATTAAGGAGAGTTAAAATATCTTAACAATGCATTTGTTTCATATCAACACATAACTTTTAGCTTCACAAGACATTAATTGATGGACTTGAGTTATGTGGATTGCATATTGTTATGATTTTAATCAGCTGTTTGGACTCTAATTCTGACGGCACCCATTCACTGCAGTTATGATGTTATTTCTAAATTTGTCCAAATTTATTTATTATTGCATACACATTAGTCATAGTCATATACATTATTTCTTTGGCTGAGCTATACCTTTAGTACAATGTAAACATAAATTTCAACCTGTTTCTTCATTATTTCACCAGGGTCTGAAAGGGCCTCCAGGAGACCAGGGTCATGAGGGTACAGCTGGACCTAAAGTAGGATCATATCTTCCATTTCTTTGCCAGTGAGACGTCTGTAACTGATATTTGTGACTTAAATAGAGACAGAGTGGTAAAGAATGTCATGTTTCCATGTCGGTTTAAATGTAGATCTTCTGCCTTTCGTGTTTGGCCAGAAAGCTTTAACAAAGAGTGCCTTGAAAATCCGACAAATATATAATAGCACATTCAAAAGCAAAAAAACCCTGAACTTTTAGACACAAGGGGTGTCTTTATGCTCTGTAAATGTCAGTTGGAATATACATGAGAGAAAACATGTACTGAACCCTTTCACCATAACTCTAATAGTAGATGGTCGTTATGAATATTACGATAAAGTAAAAAAGTTAAATTAGCAATGTTACATGTGCCCAAGATGACTGAGATTTAGCACAATATATATCAGCTTTAAATTTACATGAACTTTGAATTTATAAGAAGATCCAAATGAATCACTAACTTTTGGACTGTTCCAAGGGTGATCGAGGGCCGATTGGTGCATCTGGCCCACCGGGAGATATTGGAGTCGGATTTCCTGGTCCGAAGGTAAACTTCTCAGGACATTTGAAAGAAATTAATAGGCTGCATTGAACTAATAAAAAGGGACAAATCATGTTAAAAATGTCAAATATAAATATATTCCATATCAGATAAATGTTGTTCTCCAAACTTTATATTTATCAAAAAAAAAGGTATTACAGTTTCCACAACAATTTTACAAGCCTTAAAGTTTCCAACCTTAAAATCATAATATAATATAATATAATATATATACTAATAATATATATACAGCATATTAGAATGATTAAGGATCATGTGACACTGAAATGATGCTGAAAATCCAGTTTTGCATTACAGTAATAAATTACATTCTAAAATATATTAAAATATAAAACTGTTATTTGAAATTGTAAGAATATTTAACATTATTAATGTTTTACTACAATATAAAAATTATGGGATGTGACTTTATCAATAGCCAAAAAAGTTATAACAGTATTTTTTTTTTAGTATGTTCTTTTCACAGTGTAAGAACCTGCATGCAGGGTATTTTATTCATTTTTTTGAGATATCTTAAACTTAACCTGCGGTGTGGTTGTTTCTAGGGAGACAAAGGGAACCCGGGAAGAGCAGGTCTTCCTGGTCAGGTCGGCGTAGGTCAGCCTGGACAACTTGTAAGTAAAAACAGCATATGTGACTTTTAAACACGCGTCGGTAGATTATAACGACATAATGAAACATGCTTCAATGAAGGGTCCTCCAGGTTTACCAGGAGCACAGGGGAACCCAGGAGCTCCAGGTGAAGGTCTTCCTGGGCCCAAGGTGAGCCGCTTTGATTATAGAACATTTGTTTCTATTGTAAGGAACCTTTGAAGGAAGAAAAATATTTCATGGATCTTCATGAAACAAACGATACCAATAAAGAATCTTTGTGCTTGAGCTCAGACCTCTATGCTATTATTTCCCTTTGGTTGCGTGAATAAAGCCATTTATATTAAATTTTTTAATGTGTTATTGTGTTAGGGTGACCGTGGCTATGTCGGTGCTACAGGTGGACGTGGACCCCCAGGTTATGGAATTAAAGGTGAAAAGGTATGTCACAGTTGCGTGAGACCTTACTTGTCTATATAAAAGCCCTTTATGCATTTAATTTAGCCCCTGAATGCATCTTTGTAGGGCGACGCAGGACCTCCTGGATCACCTGGACCATTAGGAATGCCTGGCAGGGGGATTCAAGGAGAGAAAGTATTTGTTATTTTCTGAATTTGCATTTTGATATCAGTATTCGTGTACTAGTGATGCCACAGTAGCTTTACTATTTTTAGTGATCACAAATGGGGTTAGTCATCTGATTAAAATATTTACAACATGCATGGTTTGCGCTACAGAAACGAATGATACCTGAACACTTGCATCTTGCTGGAGGAGATGTGCTATTACACTGAAAAAAATGCTTTTCTAGCCTAGAGCCTGCATTGTTTCCTGCCAAAATATCTACAAAATCTTAAATCAAGAAAGGATATCAAAATTAAGTGAGTTTTTACTTGAAACAAGCAAAATAATCTGCCAATGGGGTAAGAAAAATAATCTTGTTTTCTGTTTAAAATTATTATTTAAAATAATTTTTACTCGTCTAGAAAATCCATCTTGATTGAAGAATGTTTTAGACATTTTGGCTGAAAACAAGACAAAAAGTTGAGTCTTAAAAAGCATTTTTGCAGCATATTTTTTCTAAATGAATAATATCAAGCAAATATAGATCCACTTGCAACTGCTAGAAATGTCCAAAAGAACCTTCCAAGCACTAGAAAAATCCTAGAAATCACCCAGAAGACACTAATAACCCAGAGGTCACTAATAACTAATAACCATAAGACCCAAGCCCACCACTTCTTTTCCTAATTGTCATTTTTATTTTTATATCTAAAGGGGAATCAGGGACCAGCTGGCCCTACTGGTCAAAGAGGGAATCCTGGGATAGGACTCGCTGGGCCAAAGGTAAATCTTCGCTATTCATCTGTACGTTCATCCATTCGTCTATCTATCCCTATATATACATTGTGTTTTCCTTTCGTTTCTTCTCAGGGAGAACAGGGCTTCCCTGGAGAACGTGGAGTCCCTGGAGAAAGAGCAATCGGAGAACCAGGACCCAAAGTGAGTTGTCATTTCAGCTAAGCAGTTACATGACACGAAAAAGCAGAATAAAGTATCAAGTAGTGAAATCAGAGTTGTATTTATGGGTTGATGCTGTAGGGTGAACCTGGATTACGAGGTTTACCAGGTGAGGCAGGTGTACCAGGAGAAGATGGAGCCATGGGGCCAAAGGTCAGAATGCTTTTAATGCCGTGTTAGTGAAGGATAGATAGCATGAAATCAAAAACATTCAATATCTTATAATATACTATATCTTGTTTTCTTTAGGGTGATATAGGCTTACCAGGACCCAAAGGGCAAGACGGACCTCCTGGAAGAGGCCTGCCTGGAGAGAAGGTAATGTGTGGATGTGCTTTACTGATTCTTCAGACAAAACTGAAGAGTATTAAACATTGTTGTATATATACACATTACAGGATCTAAAATGACATTAAATGTACTAAATAGGCTGTATCTTCCTTCAATAGGGTATTCGAGGGAGCGGGCTCCAGAGGCCAACCAGGACCTTTTGGACCAGTTGGGCCAGCAGGGTCAAAGGTGAAAACAATTTGTTCATCTTAACAAAAACAAAATACCACACAAAGAAAAGACCTGTGCGTCTGGTATTGCTAGTATTCACTGACAATCGAATGAGTTACAGTATATTTCATTTAAAATAGGGGGAACCAGGCAATGTTGGAGTTCAAGGTGTTACTGGGCCCCCAGGAAGGGGCATACCGGGACCTAAGGTATGATTAAGAAATTCTCAGGGTTAAAAAGAAGCTGTATCAAAAATAACTAAACTAAACTAAACTATTATCGAGTGATTTATGAAAATTAAGACACATTTATGCCATTTAAACCTTACATTTAAATTATTCAGGGGGCGGGTTACAACAACAAATGGAAATTCTAATTCTGGCCTTTAAATTGTTGATCATTACATTAACTTAATATTGTGCATAATATAAACTCAAATTTTAGAACTTTGTGTGCTTTGGATAGGGCAAGATAAGGAGAATAAGTGGTCAAATCAATTTTATTCAGTGTGTTTTTAGTGAAGGAAAAGACCTGTTAGTGTTTAATGCAGGTGCTATTATAACTGTGGATTTGATAAAAATCATAAAAATTGTTTTTCACAAATAATGTTACAAATTGCTAAGTTCTTCTAACTCAGTGTAGTTTGTTGGTTGAACATAATTTAATCAGAAGTACAAAAAATGATCCAATCTATTTCTGCTATTTATCTATTTTTGAGCAACAATTACTTTTAAATTGCTCTGGAATGAAGACCAATTTATTATTTTTTTAAATACTGATTCATATATATTTAATGTAGCATAAAAGATTAGTGCTTTGATGCAACCTGTGTTGTTAAAAGCTCTATAGAAATAAAAATGATTGATTGATTGATAAACATCTATAAACTGTTTGGGCTAACAGTACGTGTATGTAATTGATCAAGAGATCTCAATACCATGTTCATCTTCCTGTAGGGCGATCCAGGGCCAGTCGGTCCACCAGGTCCCACTGGAGAACCAGGGATAGGCATTGCAGGGCCGAAGGTACGAGTGACGCTGTAGCAGAAACATGTAATATTGTTGTTGTTTTTCATTGAGATAATGCATTTTGCCTGTCTTTAGGGTGAATTAGGGTTACGAGGACCCGTTGGACCTCCAGGGCTGAAGGGAGATGGCTATCTCGGCCCACCTGTAAATATCATTACAAATATTATTAATGCTAATGTTCAATTTACAGTCTGATAAACCAACTCAGCATAACAGCATAATTTAAACTATGTATGTTTCGCCCATGTGATCTACAGGGGCCACCGGGTCTGCCAGGTCCTACAGGAGAGTCTGGGCCATAGGGAACAGGTTTACCTGGACCAAAGGTAAGGTGCTTGCTTCACACCAGTTTTCCTCAGAAAATGGGGGGTGAAAGCATTTGATAAATTGATGTGTTCTGTCACAGGGGGATAGAGGCCCTCCAGGTTCCCCAGGGCCTGCTGGAGCACCAGGTCTTGGGCAAGTGGGCCAAAAGGTAGGAAATATGTAGAATATCATAATCATCACTCCACGATTCGATAATACACTGGTAAATGAGTCATTAGATATGTTTAGGTGTTCAGATTGACTGGTTTGGGTGTGCTCTGAGGTGTTTTGTGGGTTGCAGGGCTCCATTGGTCAGAATGGTCCAGCTGGTCCTCCAGGATTACCAGGAGAGGGCATGCAAGGACCAAAGGTAACAGGAATCTGAGGCTCATCAACAGAATACAGTATTCATAGAAACACATTACAGTGTGATATACTGCAACAGTGAAATTCACATTTATTTTGTTTTCGAACAGGGTGATCCTGGATATCAGGGTTTACAGGGGCCAAGAGGGTTTCCTGGAGAGGGTCTGCCGGGGCAGAAGGTGAGAGGAGACGTAGACTCACTACTGAATGCATTTATATTTTGTACAGCTATCATTATAGGAATCCCTAAAACAGTAACATGTACTCACCCTCGTGTCATCCCATAACTGTAGGACTTTCTTTCTTCCATCAAACATTATGTTTAATACTATTTTATACAAAACTGGTAACTTATAATGACAAAAAGTACAGTATATGAACTTACATGCAAAAAAAATGTTGCATACTTGAAAACATGACCAAAACAGTAAGTTTAAAGCTCCTTTAATGTAACTACTGTGTTGTAGGGGAGTCGTGGGTTAACCGGAGCACAAGGACGTAAAGGAGACAGAGGAGGCCAGGGAGAACCAGGATTTACAGGACCACCGGTGAGAAGAGCTGAGAAGGACACGAGACTTTCTTTTTAATCTTTAAGCATTATGATAGCTGATACAGTAATTCCAAGCATTGCGTAAGACACATTACCAGATTATTTAACTACATTTAACACGCCTGAACCTTGTGCTTTATAATGACAGGGTAATACAGGAACAAAAGGAGAAGCTGGTCTCACGGTACAGTACACAGATGTATAAAGAATAAATATATATATATATATATATATATATATATATATATATATATATATATATATATATATATATATATATATATATGTGTATGTATATATATATATATATATATATATATATATATATATATATGTGTGTGTGTGTGTATATATATATATATATATATATATATATATATATATATATATATATACACACATATATATATATATATATATATATATATATATATATATATATATATATATAAAAGTAAAAATAGCAAATGTTATAAAGCAAATAGTACAACTACTCAAACTTAAATTAAAATCAAAATGAAAATTGAAAATATAAAAACTTAAAGCTAATTATATAAAAGAACATGATCATCATATAATATAATACTTTATAAAATATAACATTACTACTAGCTAGTGTGAAACCGAAATGGAGCACTTCTATAACAAGATTTCTATGTATTTTGCAGAGAGAGGAAATAATCAGCTTAATCCGATCTATTTGTGGTAGGTGATTAAATTGCAGATATATTTTGCTACATTTGATCGCTTTTATGTGAATCACACCAAAACTGATTTGGTTTAAATGATTTATTGTCACCTGTCAGGCTGTGGCCGGATTTGCAGAATACATCCTCTGGAGCTGGTGTTTGTGATCGACAGCTCCGAGAGCGTCGGCCCGGAAAATTTCGAGGTCATTAAAGACTTTGTGAACACCATGATCGACCGCTCGTCCGTCAGTCCCGAGGTCACGAGAGTCGGCGTGGTTCTCTACAGCCACATTAACCTGGTGGTCACAAGCATTCAAGAGCGTTTGAGCCGCGATGAAGTGAAAGCAGCCGTGCGCAGGATGCCCTACATTGGGGAGGGCACTTACACAGGAAGCGGCATCAGAAAAGCCAATGAGATCTTCCGGTTCGCTCGGCGTGGTGTGAGGAAAGTGGCTGTGGTCATTACTGACGGCCAGACGGATCACCGGGACACGGTGAAGCTGGAGGATGCGGTCAGAGAGGCCCATTCGGCCAATATCACTATGCTGGTTATAGGAGTGGTGAATCAAAGCGACCCCATCTATGATGATTTTAAACACGAGCTGAAGTCAATAGCATCGCCGCCCACCGAAGAGCACGTGTTTTCCATCGAGGACTTCAGAATGCTTTCTGGTACGTTTGCTGATTTGAAAAAAAGGCCTGTATGTATCGGCTTTAATGCACTTTTCAAAATAGCCGTTTTGAAGGGTTAGTTCACCCCAAAATGAAAAGACCGTTCATCTTCAGAACACAAGTTTAGATATTTTTGATCAAATCACTCCATGAACAGCAACACGACCGAAACGATACAGGTCCAGAAATGTAATAAATGCATCAGTAAAACAGTCCTTGTGACATCAGCGGCTCAACTCTCGATGCTACGTGATTTTTTTTTTGCGCTTAGAAACCAAAAATAACATAATTTACTTTTTCATTCTGACTTAATTTACGTCCGACATTTAGGAGATGCGATTTCACCAAAAATATTTTAATTTGTGTTCTGAAGATACAGAACAGAGGTCGGGTTTAGAACGACATAAGCGTGAGTAATTAAGGACAGAATTTTAATTTTGGGATGAACTAACTCTTTAATGACAAAAAGAAGTGGAAATCAGCAATATCAGGCATAAATAATGTCTCAATCATTCACACATTTGACCCAAAAATGACATTTTCTGAAGATTTACCCGTGGGCCATGTTATAGTATTCTTTATCAGGAGAAGCTGTTCAGCAATGGCTCCACTGTAGTGAATGGGTGCCGTCAGAATGTTATGGATTATGGCTGGTATGAAGCAATAGTTTAAAGTTAATGATTTAATGTATCACAGACATAGAGAAAACCCATGCCTAAGCTACAGGATCACAGAATCATAATTAATCAGCATTAATTCATTCTTTTTTTGTCTCTGTGGTCTAGAAGTGGAAAGTAAACTGCTCCAGAAGATCTGTGAGAACATTGATGGATCGATATTCAGCACTACCTCCAAGGTGAACTCAAGACTGCATTAGCTATATGTTTTGGGTATATTAATAAAATAGAATTATCATTTTATTAATTAATAAATAGTCTTTTTTAAATTCTAGAACAGAAATAGAATTTTATCACGATAAAAGCATTTAAATTAAGTTCTGCAGTAACATTTATTTAATATAATTTATAAATTCAATAAATCCATTTGTTATTATTGTTACAAAATATATATAAAACAAAATATGTATAACAAAATAGAAGTTCTGTCGTGCCCTTTAATTAATATAGTCTATTTATTATCATTCAAAATAAATGTTTTCTAATTATGCTTGCTTTACAGTTGCAGCTTTTATTACAATTGCAGCCATATTTGTTTAATAAAAATGTGTTTTGATCATACCGTATTAATAAAATAATCTAGAAGTTTCTAGAATTTTAAATAATATTAAAAACGCGAATATATTTAATAAAAATTACATTCCGTTTCGGAAGTTATACAAGTATTTAGTACACAAATTTAAAAGTAATGCTTTTTCTAATAATTATTGCACATTTCGTTATTAGTTTTTATTTTATCGTTAGTTTTTATATTAATTAATTACGTTGTGGAAACAAGATGCATCTAAAAAGCCATATTTGATCTGTTTCGTGAGAAATTATAATTATTTAATTGAAATTACACAAGTGCTCTCCACTGTGGATTTTTTTCATCGTACATGTATTATTATTTCTTTATCATAAAGTTAAGCACCACTTTTCGAATGATTACCATGCAGGCGGTCGCTTTTACAACTGCTTTTACTCAATCAGCCAGGTGCAGTTGGAGAGGTGTTCCCGTACTACGATCCCAAACCAGGCGGCCCCAACGTTCTCAGCACTTTAGCACCGTATCTAGAAAGAGAGGAACTGAACCTCCTCCCAGATTTCTCTCTCACGTCACTGGAGCGGCCCAAACCGGACGCGGACAGGACAGAAACGCCGCTGCTCATACAGGATGACTTCACTGCAGGTAAATGCCGCTCAGAAGCGAGACGATACAGATAATAACTGCAGTTCTGATTTCCCCGTCAACACCGTTTTCTCTGTCTTGCGTCAGACGAGGGATGCCTACAGCCTCTGGATCCCGGGCCGTGCCGAGAGTACGTTGTTAAATGGTATTTCGATCCGAAAGCCAATTCGTGTGCTCAGTTCTGGTTTGGAGGTTGCCACGGCAACAGAAACCAGTTCGGGAGTCAAGAGGCCTGCAAAAAATCCTGTGTGAAAATGTAAGTCTTGTCATTAGAGCGCTGATACTAAACAAGACATGGAGCTAAAGGGGCTCTTTATTATTTAAATATACATAAGCTTTTAAAATTTTACGTTTTTAAAAATAAACATTTTACTGTGAACATTTAAAAAAAATAAACTTGAACAATCTACAAATGCATTATTTGCATATATAGTGGCCACCAAAAAAGGTCAAGTCACAATTTCTAAAATGTCTAAATTTGAATGCATTAATGTTTTTTATTTGAAATAAATGTATGAATAATTCTTGATAAGAAATCATTTTGGCTCAGAGAAAATTATTCTGAGTAAAAATACTATTTCTTGATGTGGAAAATGAACCAATATTCAAACAGTCTGTAATCTTTTACCATCAAATGTTCTCATGTAAACTAGTTTTTGTCACATTAAACATCTCCGTAGGGTTTTTTTTATATATATTTGTCTGTATTTGTATTTTTCTAAGTGTGTTTAAGCTCACTGGTGCTATTTTGTTTATGACTAGCGGTGGATCTGTACTTGTATCCAGAGGTCAGAGGTGATGTGTGAAATACTCCATGTTCATGTCTGACTCTTATTTTTAATATTTACAATTATTTTAATGCCAAAATACTGCTCTGTTATGCTGCTGAGCGAAGAAACATTTTTACTTAAAAAAAAAAAAGCTTTTCATTGTCATTGTAAAACTGTAGTACTCTACATTATAGTTAAAATAATAAAAAATAAATAATACACATACACACATATATATACATACACACACACATGTATATGTATATATATATATATACATATATATATATATACACACACATACACATTTAAAAATCAGTCATTTTAATGTGTTTGTGATGTGTCAAAAAAACAAAAAGGACTTTTATGTTAAAAACATGCATTTCAACATGAAACAATGTATGCAAACTATTTTTGGCTAAATTCTGTATTTGTGAGTGAAACTGTATTTTCAACAACAATAAAATGTAGGGTGATATTTTTGATCAAACTGGATGTTTTCTAATGCAAGTATCTGTATGTTTGGTTAGATTCAAATTGAATTTTACATTAAATATTCAACATATTGGTAAAACACATTGGATTTGATTCTGATCAGTGTTATTTTAATATTTCTACATTTTCTGTGTTCATTTAAACAATTTTTATATATATATATATATATATATATATATATATATATATATATATATATATATATATATATATATATATGAATGTGTTAGCAACAGTTAACTCACCTAAAGTAGCCCCAGACCTGTTTTCCGTTCTCTGGGGGGATGAGGTGCTCTTCCTGTCTAAAGGGATTAAATGTTTCCCGTTGATTCGGATCTCTTGAATCCCCGTCCTTTCCTCTCACGGTCCCCATGCACCTGCCCAAGGTCACGTCCTCCACGGCTCCTCGTACTGAAGCCTTGCACAAATCTCCCGAGGGCCACTCGGCTCAGGACGCATCCGGCTCCTACGCTCACGTAACCCTGACGTATCCAGCCCTCGCTCAAGATCCAGCACAAAACACTAGCAGTCGAAACTTTGGGATTTTAACTTTTTTTTTTACGTTCAAAACTGTTGAGGTCAGGCAAATTTTTATTTCTTTAATTTTCGTTAAAGAAATGTAATGGTTTTATTCCGCAAAAATGCATTGAAATGATCAAAAGCGATAGGAAAGACTTGTTACATAAGTTCCAAATAAATTGCAAATATATTTAATTTCACATAAATTTTAAGCAGCAAATCGTCATATTACCATCATTTTGAAGGAACCATGTGACACTGAAAGCTGGAGTAATGATGCTGTAAATTCAGCTTTTTATTACAAATAAATACAATGTTCATAAATATTTTAAATTGTAATAATATTATTAAATTGTAATAATATTATAATATTATTACTACATGAACTACATGATTAATTTTTATTTCAGCATTTACTAATGTACTATCAAAATCAGGTTAAGATTAGTTAACGCGCTGTAAAAATATCAAAACTTAATTTTTGCTTAGTAATATTCTTTGGTCGGAACATCTTTAAAACCAATTATCTGAATTTACTGGGTTTTTGGGGTCTTGTTTTTTCAGGTTTTCAAAAAGTTGCCTCTCGGCCGAATATCATTAATCAAAACATCAGTGGAAAGATTATTTATTCAGCTTTGAGTGAGTTCAGGTCATTTTCGCTTGCTGTTCAGCAAAATAAAATGATATCTTATATTTAAAAAAATGATGAGGTTCAGGTGTTTATCTCAGCACTCGTTGATTATTTCCATTAGCGTTTTTATTTCATATCCTTTTTATTTTTTAGAACCTTTTTTATTCGAAGTCGCTAAATACAACTTATTTGCTGTAACTGACATCACAGGCCCTAAATGTAAATATAAACCTTAATGCGTGAGTTATTCAATTGCAAAAAAGCTATATTTACTTCAAAACTAGAGTATAATCCCAGTGTTTGTTCGTTTTTCCTACAAAATGATGTGAATTTGACAAAATCAAGAATATTCTGTTCTGTTCTATTACAGAACAGTACCTGTTATAATGCTCCATTTTACAGAAGATCACCTAAAATTGGACGAGAAGTCAAGTGTGGAAACACGAATGAGGCGGTCCTCAAAATCAGGGACTTAAAGCTCCTTGAAAGTGAAAAGCACTCAAGAAAGAAGATAGAGATTTGCTGGTCCTCCTTCCATTTGAAGTTAAGAAGCTCGAGGAGACCCGTCTAATTGCGCATAATTGTCACAGAAGAAAAAAAAAAGCGTCCGATGAAACCTCTTCACGAAGGCATTGAGACTTAGATTGAAGAGCACTATGTGAAACAACGCTGCCTTCGAAGTCAGCATCATTTAAAGATACTTTAAGATTTTTTACTGAGATCTTTGCATTATGAGATTTCTTTCTTTACAAATTAGAGTAAAAAAAGAAAGTACAGCGTCTCAGAAAACATCATAACTCCTACCTTTTGGACCAGACTCTGCATTGAGAACAAGTACGGTGACTTAAAAAGCGGCCTAACCTAAACATGCAGCTTGCCAGTTTTGAGACCGACTCATTCAACACAAATAAATCATTTAAGCGAGACTGATCTCTCAAGACACAATTTATTTGAAAAAGGATTTAGCGCATGTGTGACTACGTGAATGTCTAAATCTCGGGTGTCGACTGCTTTAAAAATGATGATTTTATAATGCAAGGAAGCATTTAGAAACAAAAATACCTTTCGAAAATACCTTAAGCAGCATTGATGAATAAAATCATCAATATAAAAACAGAGAGATGATGAGTACTGCCACAAAAAATTGAGAAAAAAAAAAACAATCAGCTGAATTTTCTGTCTGTGAAATCATTTATAAAACACTAGGAAGGAGTACATAATAATGTACCCTGGATTAGTCTTTGGATCTGGGTTGCGTCCTTCAAAGAGTCCATAGTAGAGGACGGAATTGGTTCCTCTCGTGTCCAGCTGTGAGGGGAACAAAATATATTAAAATCGCGAACTCATCATCAAGATAAATATGAACGTGCACCAAAAATGACACGCGTCTGGCTACGTTCTTAAAAATAAAGCTTCTACATGAGGTTTTGGATAAGCCCCTTTCCTCAAAACCGGTGCTAAAAGAACCTTTTTTGAGAATATTTAAATAATCTGAGGAACATTTTGTGCAACGGAACGTTAAACGCTCTTCACGGGATCATCGATGCCAATAAAGAAGAATGAAATATTGCTTGGCTGTGAACTGAACGCTGCACAGGACAAGCAGTACATGTAACATGCGCGACTGCCGTCCCCCGGCCCTATCATTGTGTTTTGCTGTACCTGGGAAGTGATGTCGGTCCTCCACGGATCCACCTGGAGCCCGTCACACCAGCCTCCTCGGCCGTACAACCAGGTCCCGTGTTCGTTGGGCACCGCTCCTTCAGGCACCCGCAGGGCACAGCCCAGAGGAGATCCTGCACGGACGATACATTGACTAATGACATAAAAGTTTATCTAGTTAACCCGTCCTGTCACCCTGGTCCCACTGACCAGCTGAAACCAATACGAGTTTAATAAAATGTTATCAAGTCCGCTAACTCTGCCACCCTGGAGCTACTAACCAGCAGACTCAAACACGAGGGAGTTATTGAAAGATCTGTTGATCAGGAAGTGATGTGAAGTCACACAAAATTCACCGCAGAAGTTCTCGTCCGACCCGTGAGCCGTGATAACGGCATATAACTCCACCTGCCACACAAAAATACACTTAATAATACAATTTTAGTAATAAAAAAAAAAAAAAAGAAGATGAATGAATGAATGAATGAATGAAGCATTATACTAAAATAATAATAACCCCTAAAGGTTTCTTTTTCAATGGGATTTTTGGGACATGGAATGAGAAAGGATTAAAAATATTAATCCAACATATATTTATAATTTTTGTATTACTATTGGCATTATCAGTATTTTTACTACTACTGTGCCAGCGCACACATGCAAACACACATTCAATTTAAGTAAAGTTTGTACTTTTACGTAATTGTTATATGCAAATAAATAAAAATAAATAGATTGATTGATTAAAAAAAATTATAAAAATCACATTAATACAATTTTTAAAAACCCACGGAAAGTTTTTACTTATCAAGAAATGTTATAATATATAAATTAAACAGATTAATTCATTACAAAATAAATACATTTTTTAAAAAATAAAAGCTTATATTATTATTTTTGCAATACTATTGTTATTATTAGTATTATATTACTGTTCCAACACACACGTGAAACACATTCAATTCATGGAAATTTACTTATAGATATTTATTTTATATATTTAAAATGATATGTAATTGAAATAATGACTTTTTAAAATAAATATGTTTAAATTAAAATATGGCTGATATAATGTCTGATATTCAGCGGTCTTTAAGGAAATGTTATGTTTTTTCTGTTTGGCCAATGTCGGAAGTAGGATTTCTTATTATTTGAATGCTATTTTTATTACAGTTTCACCAGTAATAATCATAACAGGTTTGGATTCATCACCTTCTTGGTTGAAGCTGGAAGACTGAACTTGATCTCTTGGTATCTGCTGTTGTAGTCCTTGTCAAACGTGCCCCCGGGGAAGAGTGACATTACCTCGAAAGGGTACAGTCTGTCTGAATAATTACCTGCGAATGCAATGTCAGATGACGTCGACATCCACAACAGACGTCCTCATCTTTCTGCAATCTATTTGACTTGCTTTATTACCGCAGTAATAAACAGCCAAGCCTCTAAATGCTTATTTATGGTGTTCTGAAATAGAGCTAGCGATGATATAGATTTATGACTCGTACATTTTATTGCAAAACGGAGGTCGACTTTCAAACTAGGAGCGTGCAGGAAGTGTTCTCTGCGAGTTATATGAAGTGAAATTATTTGGAAGAGATAATGGAGAGCCGTCTGTGGAGTTAACGGTGTAGAGGATTTTCCACTTCTCTTTTTCCAAAACTGGAGACACCTTGTTTGGTTCCTTTGAGTGTGACTCAATAGAACACGTGTGGGTGAGCAACAGCGTTCGCAGCTGCGCGCAGTAAATCAGTCACCGCTATGTTTTCGTTCCACCAAAATGTAGATGTTTATGCAAAAAAAAAATATTTTTCAAAATCTAGTGTCCGCTGCCTACATGCATCCCTTCTAGAACAGCATCCTGTCTGAAAAAGAACCTCGCATGCGATCGATTTCGAAAGCGCCATACAGACAGCAACTCAAAATGTACACTTTATAACCACAACTAAGCGGATCTGACATGAAAAATATTCTGCACAACATTTAAAAGCGTTTTGAAACACTAGGTACGGTGTATACAGTGCAGTGCAATCGATGCCTAAATGCCTGATGGTCACAATGGATAAAATATCAAAAGCAAAAAAATACAGAATTAACATTAATATTAAAAACATTCATCTGCTTTCTGTGTGAATAGCTTTTAAAATTATATAAATTATTTCTGTGATCATTAATCGTGCCTACAGTGTTCTTTCAGAAACTTTTGATTTGCTGTTTTCAACACTTATTATTATTAATGTTGAAAACAGTGCTGGCTCATATTTTTGTGGAAACTGATACTTTTTGGGTATCTTGTTTTGTCACTCCATAATTCGGAAAATACTTTGGAAAGCACATACATGCATACATATTTTTTTTTTTACCAATTCTGTCGAATGTTGTATATAACCAAGCAAATTATATATAAACAAATCCCTCTGTAAAAACCCAAAGGATACAGACGGGATAAAAAGATAAAGTTTGGTGTGTTTAAGCGCTGCTGAAGTGGATATTTATGTCATTTTTGACAAATCAGCCTTTAAAAATATGGATTGTAATTGAAACCTATTACCAAAAATAGGTAAAATACTATCAAATAAACACTATTTATGAAAAATCAAAAAGACCAAAACCTCAAACTTGACAGATGCGTGAAAAAAATGCAGCGTCTCCACTTAATGTTCATTCATTTCTTGCTAAATAAATAAATTAAAATATTTCTGACCTGTCTGGTTGCTGTGACTAAAGCGTAGATTGAGAGAAGTCATCCACGGCATGGCCCACGGCACAGTCTTCATGGTAAAGACGCATTTCTTGTCATTTAGCAGAGGAATCAAAGGAGACACATCTGTCAGCCAGTGACCTGTGCCTCTGTAAAGAAAGTCACAAACGCTTTCAATCATCAGAAACTAACTGTATCGCACCGTCTAAAGGCCAGTACTCATCAGGAACGATTACCATGAAGATCACTAGAAAGAAAATACATTAGTCTCCTCACAAATGCGCAATAACGTTCTGTATATATTGTCATCTGCCACCTTCAATGCTCTGGCTCTTTCAAGCAGGTGGATTTTGTTTGGCTGTCAATGTTTTTTTTTATCATTCATCACCTGGAAAAATGGTTCTGGACATCATTCCAGTGTTTATGTTCCTGTGTGTTGTATCATTATAGTTGTGGTGTGGACTCTGATATTCTTTTTAAGAAAAAAACAGACATTTAAAGGGGTAGTTCGCCCAAAAATGAACATTTGACGTTTATCTGCTTACCCCCAGGACATCCAAGATGGTGACTTCGTTTATTCAGTAGAAGATTTTTAACTCAAACCATTGTAGTCTGTCGGCAATATAATGGCAATCAATGCCACTCATGGCTTTGAGAGCCAAAAAAACTAAACTAAACTAAACCCTTGTCGCAATACACTGAGGTCTCAACGGGGTATGTTCCTAAAAAGAACATTAATTTGTGTATTTATTATGATTTCTTCCCTAAACCTCGCCTTCCTGAGACAGGTCGATTTGTACAAAGCTCATTATAAAAAGCAAGGTGTGCTCTGATTGGTCAGCTACACAGAGTGTAGTGATTGGCCGAGTGTCTTGGCGGCTTGGTATTCAGCTGATTTCTAATATTCACAATGACAACGTTGAAAAAAAAAAAAAAAGATTCAGTTAAAATCAAAGGCTACAAGAATACGCTTGTACAGTTCTGAATGGGAAAAAATGCAATGCTTAACATGTCCAATCAATAGCAGGCAGCCCCGCCTCCTCAATAAAATAGCCAATTGCTGATCTGTAAAGTCAGCGCATCACCGCTTCTGCTAAGAAGTTCTGGTTGCTATAGAAACAATCAGCATTCTGAAACGTGTGCCATGACTGTTGTTGTTGGAGAATTTTAAGTTTCCCCATTTAAAGAGAAGGCGTATCAAAGATGGCCGCCGAGTGACATGAGTGACAAGAGACTTTGGTTAAACTAAATGGCCACGTACCTGCGGAAGGCCGTTATCCAGCGCCCAATCTCCAGGTTACAGTACGGGCTGGTGCGATCGCAGCATACGTACAGCTGCACGGTGTGATCCCAGTAAGGACACGTCTCGTCCCTGCGGCCCGGACAGGACAGAGAGGCGTCCAATTCAAGAAGATCATAATCCATGAAATCTACGTTCAAAAACAGGCCGAATTAGACAAAAACGTCCAGCTTTGAATGACATGGATGGTGCCACTAACGCGAAGCTAAAACCTCCGGGCAGATCCACCACCGCTTGAGCTCCCGTCTCTCCGTGCATCAGATGCCGATCAAACACGGGCACTGTAACGGCAGGCTGACTCAGCTGCTCCTGCAGAGCCTCGTTGAATGTGAACCTACAGAATAAAAAAAAAAAGTGAAATCAAAACATTTTACAGGGGAAATTAGACGGGGAAATTGTGTCGAAATACACCAGATATGATTTGGATAGTAAACTGTGACATATTATGCATAAAAATTCTTCATACAGTGGACTAGAAATGATTCAGACACGTTGACCTGACCATGTTCTGTCTTTTTTTCTTTAATTGCTAATGCAAACTTTTTACACCACAGACTGAAAATACATTTAGCATTGCTTGGTATTTGCTGGACCTGAAATTCTATTATCTAACTGTGTACTTTAATTTAACCTCATTAATTCATCACATGCCTTTCTATCAAAGTATTTTATCGTATTAAAAGTATTTTAAAGTAGTCATATTTTATTAGGATTTTCTAAACTACAGCGAAAAAACTGTGATAGCCCGAAGCGTCTTGGTTTGGATAGATGAATAAATCTTGGTTTGATTGTAAGAAAAAAGGTGAATAAAAGACGTAAAATTTTGATACCGTAAGCTAGTGATAAATGGGGAATGTTTAGCAATTTTAAGATATATTATATTATTACATATATTATAACATATTAGTCAGCGACCGGTTCTCTATTAGTATTGGCCATCAGTCAGTCACTAAATTTAAATTGTGACAACTAGCCCTGGTTTCTAGTACATGCACTAAACATAAACTAATTCACGTTTTGAGTGTGTACACACACACACACACACACTCACACGCAGACACACACACAGACACACACACACACACACACACACTCACACACACTCACACGCAGACACACACACAGACACACACACAGACACACACACAGACACACACACAGACACACACACGCAGACACACACACAGACACACACACAGACACACACACAGACACACACACAGACACACACACACACAGACACACAGACAGACACACACAGACACACACACACAGACAGACACACACACACAGACACACAGACACAGACACACAGACACAGACATACAGACACACACACACACACACACAGACACACACACACACACACACAGACAGACACACACACACACACACAGACAGACACACACACACACACACGTTTAAACATGATTATTACTTGTTAAGTGGATGAAATATTTACCAAACATATACCAGTTTTCGTAATATTGATTAAATATGTTTACTTACTATATGGCTAGAGTTTGGGTTACTTGCATGTAATTATGCATAATTAATGGTTTTTATAATAGTAATTACATGTAACAAGTACACCTTAACATAAAGTGTAGCCCATTTTTCTTACCACTGAGCTTGCCAGGCCATGAATCTAAAGGTGGGGTAGAGAGACCAGCCCATCTCAGACAGCGCCCCCCTCTGGTTGATGGCAAAGAAGAAGTTTGGAGAAGGTGTGACCTGGAACGTCACATTCACAGAGCGACCCTTTCTGTCAAAACAATCCACATCAAAAATAACTGAAAAACACACTTTAAAAAAAAAAAACATTTATAATACAGCATGAATGTCTTGAGAACTAAATAATGAAGTGCTAGAATGTGATTTTTCATCTGGGGAACACTACTTTTGAAGATATTGTGAGATGACATTAATTGGGAGTGATAAAAAAAACTATGTTTTATTAATTGACTATTATATATTGCAGCATTTTCACAGATGACCAGGCTGTTATAAAAATAAGTAATGTGTTTCTATGTTGCATGTTTTTAATTAAAGTTATTTACTTCACACATATATGAAAAACACTACTATTTTAATACAATTTATAAAGAATTATGCTTTTTTTTTTTAATTTATAAAGTATTTTTAATTTTATGTTTTAGTAATTTTTTATGTGCTTTTGTCATTTTTCTTAGTTGATTTATATTTAATTTATTTTTTTTTATTCCACTTTTTAGTACTTTTTCATAGTTTTTAAGCTTTTTACTTTAGATTTATTTCCATTCAAGAAAACTATTTGTAATAGTTTATCAGAAACCTATTTACATAGCTAGATTTATTAGAAAACAGTGCGAATAAAATATAGAATAACATCATTTATGTTAAGAACATCCGTAATAAGAAAATCCGTATCTCAGTTGTGACTTATGATGAAGATGCTCACCGAAGGGCTTGGATTACGGATGGTTCGATGTGGACCATAGACGCAGGTATGTTGATGGAGGTGGAACAATCATCTCCTAAGCAGTTCATGTCCTGGATGGGATTCCCAGGCAACGCATACACCAGCACCCCGGTAGCATTAGAATCAGCCATGTTTCTTATCTTAAACATTGAAAAACATCGAAAATCAGGCCAAGTCTTCAATCTCGAACCAATACCCACGTTGCCTCGCTCTTGCAGCTCACCTTCGTGAAGAAAGAGCAGCCACCCTCGGACACCCACGCCACCGCGCCTTTAACAGACGCCGCGGCTTCACAGCCGTCACCTGCATCCAGCAGTCTGTAAGGATCTGCACTCCAGCGTCCGTTCAGCCAGTCGTATCGGGCGTTGAGACGCTTGGAGATCACCGGCGTCTTCCAGTCTGCGGTTAAAGAATATTTAAGAAAGGACACCCCCCAAAACAAGTGGAACGGAGTCACGCCGAAACACGCTCTCACCTGGAGAGGAGAACAGCACCTGAGCGAGGCCGCAGTTGTGTCCACCGCATCCCCATGAGTACAGGACTCTGGGTAACCAGTTACCCAGCGCAAACACAGGCGTAGGGGAGAAATGCAGTCTGGACATTATCTCTTTTCCTCTAACAAGACAAAAAAAACATGGGGTGGCAACATGAATTGCTTTAGTTATGTCATTTTTGCCTACTTTGGCAATACCGCGCTGCATTTATGATGTTTTGAAAGGTAAATAAAAAAAATAAATAAAAATACCTATATCGATATCCTAACATTGTAATAAAATGTGGTATTTTTGGTACAGATCGATAGATAGACAGATAAAAAACATTTTTATTTAAATCTATCTATCCACCCATATTAAAAATATAATTAAAAATAGCATTTTTTGTACAAGAAAAATGAAAAAATAAATAAAAAGAACGTATTTGTACCTACACCAATGCTATTCAATGGTAATACCGTGGTAATGTACTTTGTAATATACTATAATAAGGCAGTGTTTACATAGTTTTATACTATTGTTACTATTTACTATTTGTTACTATTTAAATGTTTCTCTAAGGTCATTTACAAAATACTACAGTATTACCATGACATCAAGAATAATAAATGAATAAATCTGTCTAACTATCTTACTGTCTATCCATTTATCTATCTATCTATCTATCCATCCAGCCATCTATCTATCCTTGTCATTCTATCTATCCATGTCATTCTATCCATCTATCTATCAATCTATCCATGTCATTCTATCTATGTATCCATCCATGTCATTCATTCCATCTATCTATCTATCTATCAATCTATCCATGTCATTCTATCTGTCCATGTCATTCTATCTATCTATCTATCTATCTATCTATCAATCAATCTATCCATGTCATTCTATCTATCACTACATTGACTCTCTCTCTCTCTCTCTCTCTCTCTCTCTCTCTCTCTCTCTCTCTCTCTCTATATATATATATATATATATATATATATATATATATATATATATATATATATATATATATATACTAAGCTAATTATCGACATAGTTATCCAAAGTGATTTCAAGTGTAATTAGTATCATGTTGTTGTACTTTCCGCCCAGTGATGATATGAGATGTTAATGTCTGTACCCATGAGCCGCGGCTCTGTACACCTGCTCTCTCATCCAGAGCGCGTCCTGCAGCGCAGTGTCATCCAGGGACAGCAGCAGGACTTCGGTGTCGGACGGCAGGTATCTCAGCAGATCCGACAGGGACTCGCTCCACGTCCACAGACACTCCAGAAAGGCGGATTTGTTGGTGAACGCGTGCACGACGAGCGCGCTCCTCGAGTAGTTCTGAGGAGGACTGTAAACAAACACTCCGTCCAGAGTCTGCACCTGGAAAGCGGGAGCAGCATCGCCGGGTTCAAAGCCCTCCAGACCTTCGGTGGACCTTCCTTTAGATCTGGTGCCGCTCTCGTCTGCTTGCTTCAGGTTACCGGAAAATTTCCCATTTCTCGGGGGAGACGTTGCAGCGCAGAAATATAACAGATAAAAATAAAGCAGTAGAAATCTACAATAAAACATGGTCTTCGCTTGATACTGGCATTTCTTTGTTAATACGCACGTACGTGAACTGCACCCCGGCCCGTGTGTCTCTAACGTTACATTGTTTCACTTTT
>NW_025048098.1:142500-152500 GCF_018831695.1 Puntigrus tetrazona
CACGGTGCAGCTAATAGCTCACATAGCAGGAAAAAAAAAAAAAAAAAAAACACAGGGAGGAAAATATTTAAGTACTTTCTTTGGCGGTTATATGTTTGTGTAATTGTACTGTGCATAAAATGCAGGCATCATGCAGTAGCTGTCAATATGCATGATCGTTTTTCAGTGATCGCACACACTTTGTTTATACTACAGAGAGTCAGTCATCTCTCCTTACTCTGTTTATGTGATAATCTAAATCTTAGGCTATTGCTAGCAAGCTAACCATGTCTATTTAGTGGCTCGCGTTATATTATTAAAACAGGTTGTTTTATTTTTGTGCCTTTCTGAACACAGACGGCAACTCAACCATGCACTTCACAACGTCGCTGTTCTGTTGCGCCTATTTTTCAGCGGTCTTTTGCATGCGCAAGATTTATATGAGGAGGAAAACTTGGTGTCTGAGGTCTTGGTGTCTTTCCATGTACAGAAATGTATTATTTAAAAATACCACGGTTATTGTTACATTTTTCCATTTTATGGCACCTTTAAAAATATGTAAATGAATCAGATGACATACATTTTCTGCTGCTCCAGGATACGCTGCTGGGTCTCCCAGGTGGATCTCTCCTCCTCAAACTGACGTCGTCTCTCCTCCAACTCCTTATGCTGAGCCTCCAGGTTCTTCTTCATCTGCTCATGACGCCGCTGCAGCTGCAAAAGTCACACAGAAACAAGACGTCAGGCTGTTATTGCCAATTAAATCAAGCAATCTAAGCAGACAGCCGATAGATCGTTCAATTTAACTAAAGAGCAAAAAGGCATTTCAAACTTGTTTCAGTATCATTGAGATACTATTACAGTTTTAATTATTATACATTTTTTGTATTTAGTTTTCTTTTTAGTTAAGCTTTTAGTTGGTTTGTTCTGTGTCTGTATTGTATAATATACCTGCAATAATTTTTATTTTTATTTTAATTTAATTTTATTTTTTAATCTACAGTTTTAAATAATTTACTTCAAGTTATTTTAGTACATGAATAAAAAAGTAAAATAAATATAAATAAATAAAAAAAGAAAATCAGTTAATTTTATTCATATAACTAAAGTTTAAATAAAAAAGGTTTTATATAAAATTTGTTTTATATAAAAAAATATTTGTATAAAGATGTTATTCTTTTAGTTTTATCACCTAATGCATTTTATGATTGTCAAGGAATTGCGCTGCAAGTACCTCTGCCTCTGAATCTTTCAGCTTCTGGACCTTTTCCTTGACTTTCATCTCAAACACCTGCTCCATCTCCATCTCCATCTTCTTCATTTTAGCCACATGCTCCCTTCTCTCCTCTTCCATCTGGGCGAGCGGGCTCCTAGTTTTGACACATGCAATTCATAATCATGAGGGCACATCCCACAGTTTCCTCTAAAGCAATGCATCCTTGTGCATCTTCACAAGACAAGACGAGGTGGAAAGGTGGACGAACACTCTTTATAACAAAGATGAGCTCAAGGTGACACCCGCGACCAATCGCTCCCTCTAAACACCTCTGGCAGCTAACCACGGCCAGTCTTGCTAAGGCAGAGAAAAAGGAGGAAGAACATCAAACGAACGAACACCCTGGTTCTAGAGGAACCTAAAAGCTGTTAATGGCCAAAGCATTTACGCTGATCAGAGTTAGTGAGTGGCGCAGGAAAGCTGCGAAGAGGAACATATGCAAAGACGGTGGGAATCTTTAGATGAGTCACGATACGATGTTGATTCAGTCCAAAGTGATTCATTCATGATGCATTTTATTCAGGGATACTATCGTTAAAGAAAACACTAATATAATATAATATAATATAATATATATATAAAAAAAAAAAACATTACTTTCCATAAAATAAATGTTAATTTAAATATACAGTATGCAAATATATCATTATTTTATTTACAAATATATTGTAGAATAAATAAATTAATATATTAATATATTTATATATATATATATATATATATATATATATATATATATATATATATATATATATATATATATATATATATATACACACACACATTTATTTTAATAAATATTAGTGATTATATATTTAAATAACAAAAACACTCATCTCAATTTTGGAACAACAGAATAAAATATATCATTCATGAAATATGAGCAGAACAAATTTGATTTCAGTGCAACCATTTTTGTGAATCAAAGTCTGAGCATCTGCGAGTCCATTTTTTTCTCCTACTCAAACAAACAGTAGGATATACTCCTGGATACTTCACATCAGGAAAAAAAAAGGAAGCGTTTGACTTCCTCTAATCTAATAAGGTCTATTACTCCCCGGAAAAGAATCACACGTGGAACTTGTGGAAAAAGAGGGAGATAACAGACACCGCAAGAGACCGTTCCCAGAGGAAGAGAGGATCTGTACAACACAGGGATTTGGAAAAATGTAAATGACCACTTACATGCCTTCAACCGTGTCAACTCTAAAAGACAAAAACACACATACTTAGCATGCTACAAATCATACTGTGCACTGAAGAGCAAAATAATGTGTCAACAGAAAGCAGACGAGAGGAAAGACTAATTTGGATTAGAACGCTTTTAATGTGGTTTTCTTGCAAAAACGATATTTTAGGTTAGAGGTGACAGTTGACTACTTGAAAGCTGCATGGCGTGACCACAAACATGTCTGTGAGCGCGTGCTCATGCATACGTGCGCTGTGCTTGTGTTAAAACTCTCAATTCTTCAATTAAAAGGTTAGCGATCACAGCAAAGTGTAAAGGGATATCTTAATATAAACCGCCTCAAAATGTATTGATAGAAAATATATTTAAGCCATCGGGTTGAGTAAGAGTTAACATGAAATCGAAATGTAATCCCTTCCCGTTTATAATTAATAAAATAAAGCACTGCTCTAGATTTGAATTAATATCCTGTCTGACTTGCAAACATTATGTTGACTTTAAAAACCGAAGTCACCAGCCACAAATGTAAGTATATATCATTTACAGTGTGCTCTCTAATACGACAGGAAATGATGCAACGTAAAATGTCACAATGCTGACAACTGAGCATCAGTTAGATACACAGTTCTAAAATCTATATGCTATAATTAACAAACAAAGTTATTTTCAGAGTAAATGTTAATGTGTTATGTCAACTGTATTAAATTACTCGTGTGAAATTACTAATATGACGCTACTATTAATGAGATGGCTGTTTAAATTCACATACGCAACACCAGAGATGTGGAGTGGCGCGTGCCAGGAACACATTGTTGCTTGAGCGTTATACTTTACATTCACACACAGTGACGCAATGTGGTCAGAGTTGAGCGTGTTTTAAGCGTCTGAGACGAGGCAGTGTGGAATGTAATCCCGATGCTGCCGTCTTGCATTATTCCAGGCATTTCCGCTCGCACTTAAAGCGTATAAACATCACAAATCACACGACAAACCAGGCCGGCCTTCATTTTGACATGAAGTGCATGTTCTGGGATGAAGTAGACGAAAGAGTCGTTTAATATCAGTGAGATGATACTGAAAGTATCTTACTTGGTGAGCTGGCCTTTGGCTTTGTTGTTGTCGATTCCATTACAGGTAACGGCAGCGAGCTTCCTGCTTCTGTAGTTCTCATAATGGACGTTATTTGTTACGTCTTTGAGGTCCTGCATGTGGGTTCTGACACAAAACAAGTACATTTTTTATACACCGACTCCCCAGGGATATATTACAGTACATTAGTGATATAAAATATCAAATCAAGGGGCAATTAATGTTTAAGAAAAATAGCTGAAGCACACTTTTGAAGCAATGCATTTGTGGTCAAAGTGCAGTCTCTTTCGCTCTCCCAAAGCTATTGCGTTTCTACACTTTATCTCCTCAAGTCTTCAGCTGAACTGTGTGTTTTGACTTGCAGTGGCTGTTTGTACCTGATGAGCATATTCCTTAAGAGTGTGAAATCACAGTGGTCCCCGTTCTCAACTGAGGAGAAAGAAAAGATAACCAGGTTTTAAACACACAAATGTCATTTTGAGGATAGCTTTACAGGTGTTAACTACAGGATAAAGCTTCACAAAGATCTCACAAACGGTCATTTCTAGCTGATGTAATAATTAATAACTACATTTAGAAGTGCATAATCACATCCAGGAACAACAACAGTATTCAGAAGTTTGTGGAAGAGTAGTATTCGTTTTTCTATGTTTTTGAAAGAAGTCTTTCAGGCTTACAAAGCTGCATTTGAGTGTAAAAAGCATTTCAAGTGCATCTACCTTCTGCCACTCCCCATGGGTACTGCCTTCCTCTAACCTTCTTGCCATTCGCCTCAATGATAGTGTTGCTTCCGACCACAGCCAGGGGCAACCGATCCTAGAGAGAGAGAGAGAGAGAGAGAGAAATACTGACTCATGGATGGCTGTGTACAAGGAATCTGGCTGTTAAAGCAACATGCCGGCTTTTCATTGGCTGGCTTTCAATGGGCAGCCACCTGGTGAACTACATGTACTGTCCACCTCCACAGAAACGGATCCTGAGCTTCATCACTGTATTACATTTCAGTCTCTTACATGAACAGCATTTAAAGCGGACAGATAATAGAAAACAGGTTATTTCTTACACAAAAACGCTCCACCAGGACATTCAAAAATGACACATTTACGACATCACAGCCCATAAAAACAACTGCAAAATCGGTCAGTTTAATTACACTGGTCGTTAAATTACGAAAGTTTTTGTTTGGAAACATACATGTTACACAAAAGTAGAACTCTTACTTTGATTGTTTTCACAATCTTGTTTTCCTCCTCGTCGTCCGTCTCTGGAAACTCGTAGATTTTGATCTTGTGCTCCAGGATTTCTCGCATAATCTAGTGAAACATTAAAAAATGACTTGAAAAATTACACAAGCTCTCTGCGATTCCTTCGGGCCCAGCACACAACCTCCAGAGGATCACCAGGAGCGATTGTTTAGGGTTGAGGAACATCCTGTTTATTTATTTGTGGATGTGCTCAAATCTTTTCATCTGATCTTTCCTGTCTAGGCTGTAATGCTGCACTCCTGCTCATGGTTCCTGCAGAGATAATACTCTGACAGATGGCAAAGAGCTCAAGACACACATGGTGCCGGAGGCTCGAACTCCTGCTGTCTCTCCTTGCCTTTTTCTTAATCGGGAGTGTAAACGGACAGGACTTAGCACACAAGAGCTGGAGGCTACAGCCGGCTGACCTGTTTCTTGAACTGTTGGCACTCTTCGGGCGTCAGGGTATCTGCTTTGGCAATCAGTGGGATGATGTTGACCTTCTCATGCAACCGTTTCATAAACTCGATGTCCAAAGGTTTCAGTCTGGTGGAAAAACATACAACACAACACTGTGATAATGATTACAGTTCTGTCAATAGCTTTTTGATAGTCTTTGCAAATGAAAGCATCACTGAAACTACGTTTCATATTTAAGGTTAGGGTTTTGAACTTTTGCACAGTTAAAAACGACTCGCATTTGCTATAAATAAGGTAAAAATGTAGTTTGGAGTTCCAACCAAATATCCGATGATCTACTTTTTAAGAAAATACCAGTATTTAAAAGACATTAAAAAAAGAAATTAAATATACAATAAATGTAAAGCGTTGCTTATTGTAGAAAAGTGTTATTATTATAATTGTTTATTGAACATTGGTGACATTACTAAGCCACCAGTGTTCATGTGTTTTGCTTTTACTGCTAAATTGCTTTCCGTTTTGAATCATCGGCAACAACACCCATACTATTTACTTTCTTTCACGCTTCAGTTCTGATAATCATGACTGTGTGGACACAAGACTGAATAGTGAGACACGTTCCTGCATCTTCACTGCCGCTGCACACAGATCCTCTATTGTCCGACAACAGCAGCTTACAATAATACAGTCATTCTAATGTTTTCACTGAAAATTTCAGTGACCTCAACTCAGTTTTGTCAATGAAATCTATTATCAGACATCTTAGCAGAAAAAAAAATGAAAGCATAATAGAAAAACTAAAAACAAACAAACAAACAGGTATAGGTTTATGTACAACCAACTTATTCTAGGCACAAAATTATAATTATAATTTGTTTTTAAATATTTTTGAAAGACTGCATATATTGTTACAATTTAAGATAACTGCTTTCTATTTGAATATATTTTAAAACGTCATTTATTCCTGTGACTTTTTCAGCATCACTACACCAGTCTTCAATGTCAATTGTTCAATTGAAATCACGAAAAAAATGGCACTCTAGTGATGCTAAATGAGGGGTCAACATATAATTGCTCACTTTTCTCCTTCTTTTAAGACATAATAAAGAATAATTTACAGCGGGAAAGCAGAAGGGCAGGTCTCCAATCACTCACCCATGTCCTGAGGGTGCAATGAAATACAGACAGCAGTGCACTCTGCTGTCCGGCATCTGCCGTCTGTTCACACGCGACTCAGCGTTCAGATAATCCTCAAACTTGCTGTCAATGTGATCAATGACCGGCTGCCAGCTGGAGCAGAAAACACACAAGAGATGTAGGTCACGCTTTTGGTTTAAAGCAACACCACAGTAATGAAAACACAATCACACAGACATCTAATTATATCAAGCAACCTGATATTAAACCGTGCTGTGATCATTTTATCTGGCAATCCACCACAATCGTTCTCACCAGTTGCTGTTGTCCACAGCGTCTCCGAATCCTGGAGTGTCCACTATTGTGAGCAGAAGTTGGACGCCTCCCTCCTTCATCAACACTTTGGACTGCTCCACCTGTGAATAACAGACCAACTGAATTACTATTTCTACATGGAGGCCCTCAACATATGCTGTAGTAACCACTAAATAATTAAGACCTCATGAACGGCTGGTATAAACACTAGTAGCTAGTGTCTGTTTACATACCGCTGGGTATTAGTGGAGTGTGATGTGAAGACTATTATCATAAAGCTGAAATGTTGTGTAAAGCTTTGGACTAAAGTCAGTCTAAAGGCTACAAGTACAAACACGCAGGACATAGCATAGCTATTACTGAAGTATTACTTAAGTATGCTTGAGAAGCCTGAAGTACAGTGGCATAGAGACCTGGAAATGTGTGCTTAAGAGTAAAACCTTTCTAAAACTATATTCAGGTTAAAAAAAATGTAATGTCCACCTTCTGTTCCCAGTGCACAACTGAGAAGAAACAAGCAGTATCCATTGACATTTAGAAAACAAATCCTAAAACACATACCTGAACTGTTTTCTTGATTCTATGTGAAGGTCCAGGATATTCTCCAGAGTACATATCCGTCAGGAACAGAGAATTTATCAGCGTGGACTTTCCCAACCCTGACTCTCCTGAATAAAAGGACAATTTTTTTGATCAAATAAACACAGTCTTGATGAGAACAAGAGAATTCTTTATATAAGAAAAAAAATGTGTGTAATATACATATTTTTTTTTTTTTTTTAATTCAGTTTACAATAAGCACTTGAAGAATTATTTTAGACAAAATTTAAAAACCTACAGGCAAATATGAAAAAAGAGATTTTAAATATGCATTTTTTTTTTACAGAGATAAATAGTGCTGGACAGATTTGGACTTGATGCAGACTCAATATCTAGAAAGCAGGGTAATATACTGCAGACACAAATAAAATAAAATAAGAAGCAGTTTTCTCACTATATATATATATATATATATATATATATATATATATATATATATATATATATGAGAAAACTGCTATTTATTTTACAAACTTAATCTACTAATGGCAATGTAATGGCTGATTATACACTTATCCACCATTGCATTCAAAATCTTTGAATTGTGACATTCACGGCACGAGAGAGCGGCCATTAAAATCCATCTGATTCGTGACTAAATAGACAAACAATTAAAATAATAGTTCAGATGGAATGCAAAGACATGCCCTATGTGAACTTCCCCTACATGAATTACGTCAATGCTGGAGGGAACAGCCTTTTTTTTACATCCAGTCTAAAAACCCCATGCGAAAACAGTGGCATTAACCTCACAAGCAGCTTTTTGCCATTTCTTTAGTAAATCCATCAAGATGTGACCAAGTGAACTTCATTCTAAATACTTACCACTAAGTGTTCTGGAAATTCAAATATGACTAACTCAATACCTCTCCAGCGCTGCGATGACGCTTCATTATTACGCGTTTAGCATTAGTGTGAACACAGAGCGCAAGCTACCAGAGTGACGGATAAACACTGGATGAAGGTTAGAGAACTAAGAGAGCGCGACATTCATCTGTGCGGTCTCACGCGGTGAGGTCAGCACATTAACAAGAGTAAATTGATTCTGGCAGGGCGAGTGGCTGGCACCATTACAGACTTGGCCGTTCTCCATACCCAAACACTAACGCAAGAACAACTGGGTAAAGTCCACCCGCGCAGCACAGGCAATTTGGAGAACAAATCAGCGAGAGCAAGCGCCGTAAAGCTTCGTTAATGCCATTGAAATCAGTTCAACGCTGGGATACTATACGATGAAAAAAGACACAGAAGTCTTACCAAAGACAATATTTTGCAGCTGCAGAGACCACAAATAATGTCTTGAACATGCCTCTCGCTTGCGACCGAAAATAACTCAAGCATGCACAACCACGAGTCCCGGGGTCAGATTCATAAACGCAGGGGATGTCGGGTACAAAACCGCGGCTCGCACGCAAAGCCAAAGCAAACACAGCTTTCAGACCAAATTCTAGCAAAAACAAGGCAGATCCCATATCACCACAAACTTGATTAAACGTAGAAAAAAAACAACTTGAAAAATGTCAGCCATTTAGGTATTCTTTACTGAAAACTCTTTGCATTTTTCACGATGAACAGGATGTGAAATCACTGCCATTCAACCCCTGCTTCCTGTGCGGTTATCCAAACAGTGTTTAGACCAAATGTCAAGAATGTAGTCTCGAACTGGCAAACATTCAAAATTAGGCAGGAAGCTCCTCGAGTGGTCATAATGACTGCAGCGCACACCGAATCCATCACAAGCAACGTGTCACTAACTTAGTTACACGTTGAGTGTAGTTTGGTATTTGCGAGCCGCATGCCGAAGGTTACAAAGCAGATCAAAATCAATACATTCAAAGAATGCGCTTCCTTACCCACAACCATCAGAGTGAACTCGAAGCCCCGCTTCACAGACTTTCTGTACACTTGGTTGGGAAGGCTTGCAAAGCCCACGTATCCCTCCAGATTCTTCTGCTGCTGAAAACAGACAGAAAAAGCCTTTTTGATCAGAGGAACTTGCTGGTATATGCTCACAGAAAATACACAACTGCTTGCTCAAATAAGCAAACGGAAGGTGATCGTGTGCTATTGGCCGTACTTACTGCTGTGTATTTGAATCCCAGAAATACACGGAATTGGTTGAGAGTGTCGGGGAGCAAAATTAAGACGTCAGACGAGATGTTTTGCGCGTCCAAAGTTCAGCATACAACGGCATTTTGGACAAAGAGGGAGAGAAAAAAAAAAAACACAAAGATTTATGACATATACACAGGCTCCAAATGCTTGAAATTGCTTTGGCAAGAAAAAAAAAGGAAATGAGCTGAACTGATAGAGAGAAAGTCAAAGGCTCAATGATGCAAGTGACTCAAATTTAACATATGCAAACTTCCATTGAAAAATAAAGTTAATTAGGAAAGCAGTGAAGGGGTTGAGTGCAAAAGTTTAGGGAGAAAAAAAAAAACTGTAGGAAAAAAACCATAAGTAAATACATAAAAAAATTTAAATAAGTAATTTACTTAAGAGGCTAATAATACATTTATTTAACAGTACAGTACTAGTAAAAAAAATAAAATAAAATCAACAAAATATTAACTGAAATTGAACATATTCCAATTAATATTTCATGTATATAGGCCATAGCAAGACATGTTGAATATTCCTCACATTAAGTCACCAAAAATAAATATGTGAAACAAATAAAAAACATTTTTAATGATTGGCAAAGTATCAGAGAGATATTAAAATGCTGTAAATTATGCTTAGAGTGATGTA
>NW_025048098.1:160000-215000 GCF_018831695.1 Puntigrus tetrazona
AAAATAAAAAAGATTATATTTTAATAAAATGTTTAATTTAATGTTTATAAATATTTTAAGAAATATCTACAATACATCTATAAATATCTATAATATAATATAATAATATACTTTTTATGTGCTATGAATTGTATATTAAAGAGACTATTACCTAGTTTCAATTAATGATGATTTAAATCAATTAAATTATTACATCAATTAATAAACCAATTAGTTTTACAGTTTTTACAGATAGTTTGGCATTTAGTTTTTTGCTCTAACTCATCAAGCACTACTGAAATACGTGGCGCAAGAAAGATGTGTGTGTATATGTTAGTAAGAGTTAATTGGTAATAGTTAGTAATATAAATATAATACACACACACACACACACACACACACACACAAGAATGACACCGAATTAGATGTACATAGGCTTGCTAAAATTAAACCTTATTTTTTATAGCCAAGTGGGCACAATCATTAGCAGAGCAATCTATCACTGGACCAGCAGTCCTTGTCACATTTTAGATTAAACGACCACCGGCTAAGTCACGATTCGTCCATTAATATCATAAAAAGCCTTTTGTGACATTAAACGCGATGTAAATTGATCCGAAGGACGGTGTATAATCTAAACTTCCAGCAAAGAGCTCATGCTGAAGAGCATGTGTGTCATGAGCTCCTCTAATTGAACGAGGCACATCCTTCTTTGAAAAGAGCCACCGTGAGCCATTAAGGTCCGCTAATGGCTCTTTTCATGTGGATCTTGGTTTTACAACAGCTGCCGTTCATTTACTTTATATTCGGTCTCACTGTTTTGTTTTGTTTTTTTTAGGGGCGATGACGCTTTGCATGACCAATCCGATCTGGGTCACCAAAACCCGCCTGGTTCTTCAGTACGGCGCCGATCCGTCTAAGAAGCAGTACAAGGGCATGATGGATGCTCTTTTGAAAATCTACCACCACGAAGGGATCGCAGGACTCTACCGGGTACAAAAGGCTTTCTATGGCAGCGTTTTGTGCAGTCGGTGGGTGGACCGTTTCCTTCAACGCCGAATAGTCCACTTCGTGCCACCAGGAGGAGCACTTGTATAAGGAAAAATGGAGCGTGCGCGGGAACGCTCGCGATCGTGTTAGTTGCATGCTGTGGGGTTTGTTTGTTTGTTTGTTTCATCTAGCTGAGTTAACCGTTATGATCCCTAGGGGTTTGTCCCGGGATTGTTTGGAACCTCCCATGGTGCACTGCAGTTCATGGCGTACGAAGAGCTGAAGAGAGATTATAACAAATACAGAAAGATGCAATCGGATGCTAAACTGGTTAGTGCAAGCGCAACACACTTTGATGGTTTATGAAAGGAACTTACTGCATATTGGGCCCCAAACGTTACGTCGTGCAGCGATAAACATTTCAAAATAGCAGTGGAGTCGTCACTTGACCTCGCGTGTTTAATTTTAGATGTCCAAATACATTTTGGCATCACTTTACACAGCGGCGTTATGCTAAACAGCCACGTTTGTCGGTTCATTAATGCGGTTTTTAAAAACTCACGGTGCATTTTGTGCTCTGTTTTCTCTCTAGAATGCATTAGAATACATTACCATGGCAGCTTTGTCCAAAATATTCGCAGTGGCTACGACATACCCGTATCAGGTGGTCCGAGCTCGTCTGCAAGATCAGCACAACACTTATGATGGATTGGTAGATGTCATCCGGAGAACGTTCAGGTAAGCGTGAGGTTTACATACATGTTAATCTCAAGCAAGCACATTAGCATAATGCTGGTCATCTAAATAACAAAACCAGAGACGCAAACGCTATCAAACCCTTCTGAATGCTCTACAGACTATTTTAACTACAATTTATAAACTACAGTACCATTTTTTACCGTTTTTCAACAACGTCTTTTACGTTATGTTATAATTTAACTTATTAAAAATACAATTTTAATATTATGAAATATTATTACAATTTAAAAGTACTGCTTTTTGTTTAAATATATTTTAAAATTGTAATTTATTTCTGAATTTTCACGTGATCAGAAACCAGAAAACCTTTATTGTTTTTTTTAATTACCTTTTTTTTTTTTTGTTATTGTTGTTGCTGTTATTATCATCAATGTTGAAAACAGCTGCTTCATCTAATACATTTTAATCAATTCTGAATTTTCACAAGTTGCATAAACATATCCTCTAAGAACTAGTTTGACCAACTACAGTTAATCGATCAAATTTTATGCATCTAACTTCTAACCAACGTTAGAAAAACGGTTAGACGACTAACTCTTAAGACTGTTTTAAACAGTTATGGAAGAAGATGCAGTTAAAGCATAGTGAGGCATAACTTTCATTTCCCTTGGTGTTCGATCAGAAATGAGGGTCTGTTGGGTTTCTACAAAGGCATGGTGCCCAACCTGATCCGAGTCACTCCGGCCTGCTGCATTACCTTCGTGGTCTATGAGAATGTTTCCCGCTTCCTCCTGGACCAGCACAAGTGAACCGAGAACGGGATGAAATGCATCGGAGAGCCGAGCCGAGCCTGGGAAGGGTCATCCCGTCGGCGACAGTGTTTGACGCCAATGGAGGAGACGGATATGTGAAAGGGGGACAAATAAAACATCCCGGTCCTCTCTGGAAAACTGAAATGCACGATGTTACCGACTGGTCAAGAAACCGATACTCGATTGGTTTCTCTAAATCATAGGTGACATTAGGGTGAATATGGAGATGAGGGATATACTATGTGGCTGTTAATTATATTCACACACAGGCTGCTTAATTAAATGTTTTACAATCAGGTTAACTTTTTTTTATCATGATCTAAAGATGAGTAATGTGACTAACGCTGGGCAATATATGAAATATCCACATTTTTGAATAATTCACTGGTATAAAGTTAAGCAACATCGTGAATATTAAGACCGTTTTAATGCGCTTTTTATCTTAAAGGAATAGTTTGCCCAAAAATGAACATTCTGTCATCATTTACTCGAGTAGTTCCAAACACATATATATATACATATACATATACATATATATATATATATATATATACATATATATACATATATATACATACATATATATATATATACACATATATATATATACATATACATACACACATATATACATATACATATATATACACACATATATACATATACATATATATACACACATATATACATATACATATATATATACATATATATATATATATATACATATATATATATATATATATATATATATATATATATATATATATATATATATATATATATATATATATATATATATATATACATATATATATATATATACATATATATACATATATATATATATATATATATATATATATATATATATATACATATATATATATATATATATATATACATATATATATATATATATATATATATATACATATATATATATATATATATATACATACATATATATATATATACATATATATATATATATATATATATATATATATATATATATATATATATATATATATATATATATATATATATATATATATATATATATATATATATATAACGTATAAATCTCTTTTGTTCTGTTTAAAACAAAGGAAGATATTTCGAAGAAAGTCAATAGTCATTTTTTTCCTGCTGTGGAAGTCAACGGTGACCCAAAACAGCCTGGTTACAAACTTTCTTCAGAATATCTTCCTTTGTGTTCAGCAGAACAAAGAAATTCATACACGCTTGCAACTACGTGAGTAAATGATGACACAACTTTCATTTCTAGGTAAACCATTTCTTTAAGTTTCACAATTCAAGACAACAATTTTTCATCTTTCTGTGTGGCAATATTTGTTTCGGGTATGAATATTTTAAATGTTTTTGAAAGAAGTCTGTTATTCTCACCGAGGCTGTTTTATTTGATTTAAATGGAATATTATTACTATTTAAAAGGACTGTTTATTATTTGAATGTATTTATAAAATAATTTATTCCTAATGATGCAAAGCTGAGACTTCATTGCCACGCGATCTTTGAGAAATCATTCTGATATGCTTATTTGCCTTATTTATCAATGTTGAAACGTGTTGATGTTTTGGTTTTTCAGGATTTATGAAAAGAAATGTTAAAGGAACAGCATTTATAGAAATATAAATGTACTGTAACAAACATTAGACATGTCTTCTCCTCTATTTCAGACCAAACACATGCATTTCGAGAGCTACTGTATACTGTATCGTTCTTTTTAGCTATATTGCCCAGCCTTAATGGTCATTCAATAGTAAAACTGTTTCATGTATATAACTCTGCTTCATGTTCACATCCATGTTGCATTGCTGCTGTATCCTGTGCAATGGCCGAACCAGACCTCAGGCTTTATTCCTACAATCACAGATTTACCGAATCTTGACATTTCCGGCTCATTGCTGACATTTGTGTTAATGAGCTCAGATTCATGGCCTTAAAATGTGTTGCGCTCGTAGGTTAATAACCAATGCTCTTTGAAGAACATGTACCCAAGTTAGGAGTTCTTAAAAAAAATTTATTGACATTTAAAAAGTTGCCAATAAAATATTTTCAGAGTTTTTACAGTACCTGTCCAGACTCGAATCGTTAAACGTGATTACTTACAAACTTAGTTTCGCTGTAGTTGGTTTTGAGAGTCTGTCACTACAGTACAAGGTTACGTGACTGTTTTGGGCCTTGTTTTTAGAGGTAGACGTCAAGAGAGAGACAGAGCTGTTACTTAAATGTACTTCAGTATCACAAAATATTAAAACAAGTGACATCTGCACACAGATAAATCAAGGCTGGAAGGAAGTGAAGGTTCCAATAGTCTTTTTTTTCCTGCAATGGTACAGAAGAACGGTTTTTGGCTCACCAAAGAACCTTTTAGTGATTGGTTCTTAAAAGCATTTTTTCCTTAATTTAGCACACGTTTAATAATATATAGAAACTTTTGTCCACTCTTAGAAATAAAGTTTTTTTTTTTTTGGCATCGATGCTTTCATGAAGAAGCATTATCATCCAGTGAACCTTTTAATTCCACAAAAGTGTTTTTTTTAGTTTAATAATAATAATAAGTCGACATTAATAGTCAACAGTAATTCTGTAATTCAAGGAATTTATATATATACTGTATATATATATATATATATATATATATACATACATACATACACACATATATATATACATATATATATATATATATATATATATATATATATATACATACATTAACTGTTGAGCCCAATTGCATGTGAATACAAATAAATATATTTGTATTTAAAAATAATTATTTAACAAATAATTATTGGTATTATAATTATATTTAATTATATACCCATATATTTTGCTGCTCACTGTGTTCCTGCTAGTGTACACTATTAAAAATAATGGTTAAAAAGAACCTTTCAGTAAACACTTCTTAACAGAATTATTCTTTCTGATTGTGAAGAACATTTTAAAAATCTATAAAAAGGTTCTTTGTGAAACCACTGGTTCCAGTAAAGATCCTTCATTTTGAAGAGTGTAGTATAACTACGTCACCTGTATCTCTTGTAGTGATTTAAGTCTCTTGAAAAGGGTTTGAGTGAAGCATGTTTGGTTCTGAAAGGTCATCACGATTGACCTGAGCGCTTGCGATGTGTATAGATCTGTTGTTTTGACACGTTGTTCACTTTAAACTGTAATACTAAGAGTAAAATAGCGCTGCTGATGACATTCTGAACCAAACAGACAAAGACAGCTATTTTTGCTTTAGATGATTACAACGTTCCAAAAAATGGTTCTTTTGAAAGATGACCAAAGGCCGAAGTGTTTTTTCGAGGAACCAAAACTGTTCTTCTATGGCATCACTGTGAAAAAAAACACCATTTTGGAACATTTAGTGGAATTTAAAGGTTCCATGAATGTTAAATGTCCTTCACGGAACCATCAATGCCGATAAAGAACCTTTCTAAGAGTGTAGTACAAAGCATCCTCAAAGCTGAAAAAAAGTCGCAGGACAGCAAGTGCTCGGACGTTTCTGGACTCAGCTGTTCTGAGGAAGCTCTTCTATGATCACGCTGGAAACAGAATTCCAGCCGGTGGAAGCGTCTCCGTGCGGATAGTCTCCGCAGGTTCCCACCCAGACGGCAACGTCCACCAGGCCTTTCCGCACTCCTTCACACAAACCTTCAACTGAAACAAACAGACGGCGAGTCAGACTGACCGTTTCTCACTGCCTCCATCTGATAACTCCGCTCTTGTTCTCAGATGGCCATCTCAAGATTTCACGTAAAAAAACCATTAGAAAAACGCAGATAAACAGACATGCTTTATTGCACCCTGAAGGGGAATGAGAAATTCAGAGACACCCTTATCTGCTGTAATTAATCCATACCGAACAATTTGCAGTGTTTAGAGCGGAGCGCTTTTCAAAGACTTGCCCCGTAGCGCAAGAGCCATAAAAGGCTTTCACTGAGTGTTTTATTTATCATGCATCACTGTTAATGGACCAACGGGCTGAACTTTATATTACAGGTCAGTACTGAGGTAAAAACAGCATGGGTCATTCTACATGAGCCTGCCTTTTGTGCTCCTCATTAACATATGTGAGGCATAATGGACAGACAGACTGTCATTATCACAAAATAAACCCTAACGCCCAGCATCCTGTGTCATCTTGTAAGGGGTAATTCTGCAGAATGATCAGATGCTTATTATTATGCATGTAAAAAAATATTTTTTATTATTAATATTATTAATATTATAATAATACAAAAATTGTTCTATCTATTAATTCGTTTTCACTGTGTAATTAAAATCTTAGATATTATTTAATTTAAGCTATATTTTTATTTCAGATTTTTTTATTAATTATTAAATAATTAATAACTATAATTTAAATGTATATATATAAACTATAATGTAAGTTTAAATTAATTAATTTATAATCATTGAATAATTTGTATTGTTAATATTAATATAATATTAATATTCAGGTGTAGAGAAAAAAATATATATATATGGTACATTTTTTAAATACTAAATATTTAAGATTTTATTTAATTACACAGTGAAAAAACTAATAGATTTTTGAATTTTTACATATATATATATATATATATATATATATATATATATATATATATATATATATATATATATATATATATATATATAACTTTTATATATTAAGTATTGAAATTTACTTTTTTCACATTACCAAAAAAGAAAAAAAATCTGAAATGCAAATAATGCTGCAAATAATAGTGCAATTGATTAACAAATCTTGCAAATATAAAAATCTCAAAAACTGGAATTTCACACAGGACTGATGTTTGCCGTTGTTTTTGGCAGTCTCTACCTCTCTCAGATTTACAGTTCAGATGTCAATGTCCAAACAAGCGGTTTCTTGTCCCTTACCTGACGTGGTTCTGTGTATGTTGATGGTGGAGTTGAATTCTGGACTTCCCTGGTCCAGGTAAATGATGGACTCTATAGGCAGCGGAGCGGCACATTCTGCCCCATTAAAAGTGAAGTACCAGCGCTGGCAACAAGCTGTCTTACACTTCAGCCTGAGTGAGCCGCTGAACAGCACACGGAGAGCACTGTCTGCATGCTGCTTAGTGAACGTACACTCCTGAAGACAGAACACGGGAAGAGCTGATGAGTCTGCTGCAAAGAAACACTTAAACCAAACACACTGCAAAACAAATACACTGCATATGCGGGGACTGTTTTATGTTTTATAGAAAATGCACTTTGTGGAAAAGAAAATGGAAATGCTTCTTTATTATTATGATTTATGAATAACAAATAATTTAAATTGCTTCCTAATTTCAAATGATTAAATATTGATTTTTCAAACAATTTTAGAAAAAGAAACACACACACACACACACACACACACACACACACACATATATATATATATATATATATATATATATATATATATATTTATTTGTATATTTTTGTGTGTGTGTGTGTATATATATATATATATATATATATATATATATATATATATATATATATATATATATATATACTGTATATATAAAATAAAGTACCATGATAAAAACAAACAGTATATTTATAGAACCATGAAAAAACTGCCAGTACATTTCACAAATAATTAGAAAATCACAGATGATAATTTCATTTTCTTGTCATTTTTTTTTTTTTTTTTTTTTATTAATACTTCTTTTATTGTTGACTAAAGCTAAAAAAATTTCCAATTGAAATAAACCGAAATAAAATAAAACAAATAAGTACATATCACATCCATAACATATTTTTGGATTTAATTTTAATTATTAAATTAAACATTTTATTTATTTACTTTTTAAACTTTAAAATGTGGGCAGCTAAACAAAACAAGACTAAATTCTAATTATTCTAAAAGCTCATTGCACTGTAAAAAGTGCTACACCCACAAAGTAGGTTTTAAATACTTTAAATAGTTTTAATCTAGTTTATTTTATTTGTTTTATACTAAAACGTATTAATATACTTCCTCTTTACTTAAAATATATCAGTTTTTATATAACAATATATTTTAAGTAAAGCTATTGCAATTTATTTGGGTAGTTATTTGTATATGGTTGTTGTGTACAAGAAATGTTATAAAAGTGAGTTGACATACACAATTTATTAGAGCAGTTGTCGGTGTGACAGGTTTGTTCATCAAACGTAAATATTTTAAAATTTTTAGTAGTTGGCATTATCCATTTTTCACTGGCGGGGACTTGCCCAGGCAGATGCCGCATCTTCGACACTTCAACTGTTTGAACGCTGCAGCGGATCTTTTCAGGACTGATTAACACGGTAAGTTGAGCAAATTTAACCGAGTGATTGATGTAGAATCACGCGAAATCGCTTACTCTACTAGGAAGCTGAGGTTAGGTTTGTAAAATTGCACTGTATAGCCAGCTATCCTGCACACGACAAGCCGACAACGGCCGTTCTGATAATGAAAATATTGGACATTAAACGCTAAGGTAAAAGTTAACCTAAGTTAACATTAGTACTAGGCTAGTTTAAGTTAACGCTTAACTAACGGTTAAAAATGATATTATTGGTAAAATTAAAGCCAAAGTATATTTTTAAAACACATAGTAGCCATGACTACAGAACTTATTTCATTTCATATTAACAATGCGGTCTCCGGTGGGCTTTGCAGCTGCGTTATCAGCAGCAGAGATGCTAGTGAATTTGATAGCAGTGGCTCACCTGTTACTAGCAGCACCTGCTAACATCGCCACTGTTACAACATTTAGGATGGACTTGTTTAAAAACGCAAATACTTAGGTATTAATTAGTTGCACAAATGCCCTCCGTTATATATGATCGAAACGGTCGCAGTTTAGAGCCTTCAGGCAATAGTTTTGCGGGCAAATCAGAGATCATGTTATTATACTTTGCATTACTAAAGTAGATGCACAGAACTGACTGTAGAGATGTATGTTTAGACTTCTCTGTCTGATTTTAGAGATTTGATTCACGTTTTTTTTATTCTGCAAAGAATTATTCTGCAAAACTATGTCTAACCTATTACTTAAATCAATTACATTTACAACTGATTTTTAACTTTATTCTAACATGTATTTTCCTGGTCTTTAGATACCCAAGCACTTTTGTTACCTGAGGGTCTTCAAGCTTCATATTCAGGTAAGAAAAAATTAAGAAAAGATACAATTGCAGCTATAACTATTCCCAGGTAAGTAAAACATAGGTAAAATTGCAAAGTATCTAATATTCACCACCTTTAGCAACAAAAGTAAAATTTTGACTTTGTGTCTTTTCTGTCTTTTACCTGTCTGCTCTCATTGCCTGTTCATCTGACCTAACTCTTGATTATTTTTTTGTTTGTTTGTTTCCACCAGTAGAGTCATGATGAAAGCGAGGTGCAGGCTGAGCTTGCAGTTGCCCACTGAAAATTTACATGTGCCATCATCCCGACACAATTGGAATTATCATAGAAGGAAAGCCCGTGGTCAGAGGTGTGCCAAACCTGTCGAAAGCATGCTGCCTCTTGTTTGGACTTACATATGCCCTCGACCTCAAGTATCCCCAAAGTTGGTGTACACATTCGAGATATATCAGAGGCTGTTTGTGGGATTGGACCCCATGCGTCCTAAGCCATCATCCAAGTATACCAATCCTCATTAAGTTATCTTAGATGTTTTCTCAATGACATCTGACATTGTTTGCCATCATTTTACAAGTCTCTGAATTTTACAAGTATTTTGATTTAAAATACAAAAATCTTACAGATTTTCTTTTTCGTTTGTTTTTGACAATACAATGTGATGTTATGGCTCACAGTTACATTTATCTAAACATTGCAGATTGGGCAGTTTGGCTATTTCACTTAACTGTTCAGAACAGGTTGAAATTACACTTACACAATGTTTGTTTTATATTATTGTGTACATGTGCATACATTAATGGCCTGTTTTGTAGTCACTGTTAAATGTGACACTGGTTGACACTGAATAAATGTTGTCTTCAGTCTATCCTATCTTTTTCTTCTTCAATTGATTTTGTAATTGTTATTGACAGTCATTTATATAAAGTTAATCACTGTAGGGTTTAGAATATAAACATTTAAATTTCTTTTCTGAGGGTATAGTCAGGACTCAATTAAAATGTTTATTCAAATATGATTAGATTAATTTTACTAAAAACATAAAGTTCATTAAACCTAATTAAAATGAGTACAGGTTGCTTGTAGCAACCCATAAATAAGTTACCTGTACCAAGAAAAGTAGGTTTATCTAAGTAATACTAGTACTATTAGTTACCTCAACTTGATTTTGTTGCATTTGTATTAAGTAATGTTACTGTGTTTATTATACTTAAAAAAAGACTGCAAGTTGACTCAACTTAAAACATCCAATGCAGCCACTTGCCTCACTTTTTATAAGTTAGATCTAGGTATTACTTTTTACAGTGTGTGGACTCTCACTGTAATTTTGCCCAGGTCAATGCCGTAGTTCAGAGCGTTCCAGGCACACTGCTTGTAGTTGGGTTTCCACGGCTCTTCAAACCTCTCCGTCACGCATTCACCCTTCTCTCCTTTTGCACCATCCCGGCCCGGCAGACCGGGAGTACCTGGAATTCCGTTCACCCCTGGATTTCCTTCCCTTCCTGGGGTGCCTGCTGGACCCTGGTGGCAGCTGGAATACTGAAAACATGCAGGATTCAACAGGAGCTTGGCATAATATTAAACAGCACATTCTGAAGCTTGAAGCGCCTGTAAGAGGTATTAACAATCTCATCTAACGCTAGCCAGCGTAATGCATCTGGAATGAGCTCTTATGGCGCGGTCTCTGGTTACTGATGAAAATACCATACTATAGCTAATACTTTTTTGCACAATGTTGCTAATGGGCATGGAGAAGCAGGCTATACTGAGCTGCCTGCATTAAACCTGGTTGGATGGAGACTGAATCATTTGTCCATTCAGATTGTAAAACATAGGTCATTGTTACTATCCCATTACACAGTTGTTTGCAGAGTCTCGGATATAAGCGGCGTAAAACGCAGATAGCATGAAAAACTTAAACATGTCTCTGTTTCAGCTCAAAGTACTCCACAGATCGTTTATTATAGGATTTTGAAAATGTCTATTTTAAGCGGAAGCAATGACATGCTGTTATCGTGCATGTCTCTTTAAATGCAAATTAGCTGCTGCGCCCCGCCCCCTTCTCCAGAATAGGGCAGTTCCATTACGGCTAGTTTTATAGCTATCAGTTTAAACTTCTGATAAAAGGTTTTCTGAGGGCACACAAACCGGATGTCACATGGCTTATGAGTAAATTAAGTTCACTTTGATTCAGGTTTAGGTCATAAACATGCATAAGTTGCAAAAACACAGCTGATTATGTCTGTGAAGTTAAACGGCTGGAAAATAAATCACATATTTATATTAGATCTGTGTATTAAGTGATTAAAGAGATGCGGGCGGGTTTTGGAGTTATAGGGTGGTTGTGTACACACGCTGCAAACACACATTTATGTTCAAATCACATCTAAAAGTGAATTTTGCTCTTTAAAACCATTAATACTTAGCGTTTAAGCTAAACTGTAATCCATAACTTTTTTGTGTTCACAAATTTACAACATTAATAAGCGAGTACACCGTGAATCCAGTTTCCAAACCATGATTTTGGCCTGTCTTGAATCACTACGTTAATCCTATAATAAGTGTTTATATTCGGACTATTTAGACTGGTTCGGGAAGGTACCGCTGCGGAGTAGCCCGGTACCTCCGTAAAATCGTCGATACGTAAACATAGAAAAGTAGATCCGGCTAAAACGTCCTTCCGCAACACGCGCGCGGTTCTGTGCTCCGGCTAAATAGGCGTTTCCGTAAAAGTGCTTGATGAATCTTTGAACCATTTGTGAATCATTTGCTTCGAACGGGGGATTCTGAACACACGGCAAACTGCTAAAGGCGCGTGATTTAATAAACGAAGATTCAGTCAGAACCGTTTTGAAATGTTTGTCGCTAGGGGCTGCAAACATGTTTAAAAGCGATCGATTCACTAAGTAGTTAGTTGATGCAATTGATTCAAAGTTTCGGAAAGCCGTTATTTTTCACCCGACTTCCTGTTACAAACGCCGTTGAGAAAAAGATGGTGAAAAAGCTCCCTATTTACAACAACGGTAACATATCAGGTAACTAGTTTTGGTGTTTTGAATGTTTTCTAGGGGTATATGGTACACTTATTCATGCCGAAATCAACAGAACAAATAGTGTAATATTAACCACTGCACATGCGGAACAATTCATTTCGGTTCATATCAGTGTGTGCACTAGGACTTACGTAGTGTTAAATTTTAATTTATTTTTTTGCGTCTGGAGAACTGAACTACTACTTTAGCTAACTAGCTAAATAGCCAACCTGAGCCCCCCCAACCCCAAAAAAACTAAAATGACTAAATGATAAAATGACCAAAGCGCACGGAGCATTGCTAAAATTACAATTGAAATGGAAACTGAGCATGCAAATAAAAGCTCGCTTAAAATATAGCACGTAAATAAATATTCATAAAGGCTGGCTGGCACCAGCAGGTTAATACTAGCCTTAACACGTGCGCTAACAGTCAAAATATTACATTATGTTATGCATGCATTTACATCTTCTGCCAGAACCGGGGAAAACAAAGTATTAGCGCGGCAGAGCCCGTGTGAGCACAAAATGCATTTTAATGAACATTCACCGAGGAGGCGCGTACTTTATGCCAACGCCACTGATGGATGAGAAACTTCGCCAAAATGCCAGGTGGAACAACCAGCGGGCTCTCCGATCAAAGCGCGTGCATAATAGGCCGTTTCGAGTTCTGTGCAAACGCTCCGCGCGCTAGCGAAGCAGCGACACGCCAAGCATTTACATCTCAATAAGAAAGCGGCTTCCTATCGAATATGAAACGGTGTCGTCGCCGTAACCCAACCTCGTGCGCGCAAACAATGCGCGCGGCTCCGAGCGCGGGAGGTCTGGCTTGCTCCGCTGTCACCCGAGTCTCTTCTGCAAGAGTAATGCAGCTTCTAATCAGCATGCCTGCGAGCAGAGAGCTGTGGAAATAAGGGCCCTTAAATAGGTAATAAATCTTCCTGATACAGGCCACGGGCAAGCCAGGAAGTGAAATGTATTCATATTTATAAGCTCGCGGTGCCGTGGACGAGCTCAAGCCTTCAGTGCGTTTGGCTCTGCTGCTTTTATTGACGGAACACACCTGACTGTCCTGCAAACAATGCCTTGCGATGCACACAGCCTCGTTTTTTGTTTTTTTTTGGGCGGCTTAGTCGTGCCAGGTTCATTAGTGATGCTTCCCCGACTGGTCTGAATGAGAAATTCACCCTCCATATAATCTACCACCGAGAGCAAATTCAAAAGGATTACCTCGCCTGTTTTTCATTACAATGATGAATCGACTGGAATGTTTACCTGATACAATCATTTACAATAAAACACCTTTTTTTTGGTGATAGAGTAACTCTGATCCAGAAGCTAAGATGCTTTTCCCAGTCCGTGATCAATTGGGCACTGGATTTGTTTTATTATATTTTATTACAGTTTATGATAAAACATCTTAACTAATCTGTCATGGCCTGTAACCTTTCCTGAAATAAAGCGGTGCTAGTTGTTTAGATCAGGTCAAGTTGATGGAACAAAGTCATTTTGAGAACATGTATATTAACTTTGATTATAGATGTGGCTTGTGACAATATATCTCAAAATTTGATCATGACAACCAAGAGTAGTTTATTCATTAAAACAAATTTGGGTAAAGTTAGCATCGTAGGCTCACCACTGCAGTGAATGGGTGCCGTCGGAATGTCCAAACAGCTGATGAAAACATCACTCCGGTCCAACAATTAACAGCTTGTGAAGTGGAAAGCTGTTTATTCATGAACAATAAATCTTTAAACTTCGCTTCTGGACAAATCCAGAATCCAGAATGAGGCTTCCTCCAGTGATAAAAGTTCTTTCCCTGTCGTCTTCTTAAATCAAAATCATATATCACAAACAACCATATCGCAAGCATACAAACATAGTACATCTTGATGGATTTTTTTGTTTTGTTTAGAAACACATGCCTTTTGATTTTACTAGACTTTAATGGACTGAAGTGAAATTATTGTGATGTTTTTATCAGCTTTTTGGACTCTCATTCCGACGGCACCCATCCAACTTGACATTAAAATCGACAATTGTGGTCAGATGGAGTGGGCATCCCAACAAAGCTTGAAATGAAGCAATTCACATATGTTTCAGGCCTTATAAAGATCAATCACGTCTCTACAAACTCTTAAAAGTGCAACATGATTCTACGCCTTGTAAAAAAAATAACTTTAAGTCTTGTTATGGCTTGCTGTAGCTTGAGAGGTAGAATATCAGATACGCTTGGGTTGCTGGTTGCGTCTGGGCTTTTTAAAGTTAACTTTAGCTTACTAATAAAAATGCAGATGGTTCCACCTGCAAGATTGTTGAATAAAATTATGCAAAAGATGAATATCAAATTTGTCTTGAATTGGACCTCGGGAGATTTCAAAGCAATCAAGGAACGAAATGAGGCGAGGAATTTTTAACAGCCAACAGCTGTATATTCAATTGATTTAGACGCCGAGAGACAATGTTCGAAGTGGAATACTAGCGCACTGCATACTGTTCAAACTATTCACAAAGTACGTGAAACTGAGTGCGTCGTATTTAGGAGATCTTCCGCTTGTTTTGCAACAAAAAAATAGTTGAAACTCTAAAATTGCCGCTAAATTTAAGTTGAAGGATTTTGCGGCCAAAAATTAAATTTAGCTAAAAATGTATTCAACCTCATGCCGTCCAAAATGTAGATGAGTTTGTTTCTTCTTTGCAACGGGTTTCATTAGAATTAGAATCCAAACAGTTGATAAAAATATCACAATAATACCAAAGTATTAATTTAGCATCAGTTTAAAATGAAAAACGCCTCGATGATGGATTTGTTTCTTACACAGTTACACAGTCTTACACTGTTTTACTTCATAAGACATTAATTAATGAACTGGAGTGCTGTTGATTACTGTGACTATTATGATGATGTTTTTTACCAGCTGTTTGGACTCTCATTCTGACGGCACCCATTCACTGCAGAGGACCCATTGGCGCGCAAATGATGTAATGCATTTCTCCAAATCTGTTACAATGAAGAACACACATCTACTTCTTGGATGGCCTGAGGGTGAGTACATTTTCAGTACATTTTCAGTTTGAACCGCATTGAGTCCAACACAGTGCACTGTAGAACTATTCCGCTGCAAAGCACAGGTATCATCAGCTGCACACTATGAACAGTATAAAGCATGCATATTTCAGAAAGAGTTACCTAATCTCTCGTAGTGAAACAGACTAACATGTTTCAGCATTTGTAAATCTGAGCGCTGCGAGAGTTGTTCCTCCCAATAAAGAAAAAGCACAATTCTGGTTAGTTTCCTGCAAACTGTTCTCTCTTAGAAGGCTCTGAACAGAGTTTAAACAACTTTGTCACATGCTTTTTAGCAATTAATCCATTGCTAGTGCTTGGTTAACTGGTCCCTACGACTCGCATTCTTCTCGCATCTGCAAAAATGAATCTGGCATTGTTCGATATTGGCAAAGGCTTTAGTCAATAAGAAAAATTTGCACTGTCTGCAGGAAATCACAGTTACTGTATTGATTTCTAGAAAGGACAGAATCAGCCAGCGTAGCCAATTATTTTATACTGCACTTAAAACTGAAGTGTCTGATTTGATGACCTCTTTCAGACAGTTCAAAATAAAACCAAGAGTTTCTAGAACTTCCGCAAAGAGGACCGACCTTCCTATGCGAAAAAGCAGATGAAAGCGCTTTAATAACTGTCTTGAAGAAAAAATGGAGACTCGCTTAAGTGTACTGAGGTTTCTCTTGAATAAAAAAAGCCCCCAAAATCTCTCATTTCTCCTTTTAGATGTTCAAAAGAGATCTCAAACTGTGCAAACAAAGTTTGCAATCAAAATTCGGTAAAATCAGCATGATCTCAAACACTTTTCATCAAATTATTCCAATAACGGATGATCTGAGGCGCTATGCGCATTCATTTTTCAGCTCTATACTCTTCAAAGTCAACACTGACTGGAATTTTATGAGAAACATCTTAATAATTAAGTGAAACATAATTTAGTCTCCAGAGCAATTACAGTTTCCTTTGGGTTTAAACGAATTACATAAATATACAAAACATTACATAGAAAGTTATCTTGCCCTTTGATGATCATGTTTTGCAAGAGTGGCAAAAATAATACAATAAATACTTAAAGTCTTACTTTCTCCATGTAGTCAACATCCTTCTGGCGCAGGCCTCTGGTTTTTAATTTTTCAGCTTCGTAACACGTAAACAATAAGCAGGAGACGATCAATACTGGTGTTTTGAAGTGTCCCATATTTGAGCTGAGAGGTTAGAGAAGACAGGGCTGCTTACATCTGTTGAGCTCTGGACAGGACTGAGAGAGAGAGAGAGACGGAGAGAGAGAGAGACAGAGAGAGAGAGAGAGAGAGAGAGAGAGAGAGAGAGAGAGGAAGAGAGGGAGAGAGAGAGAGAGAGAGAGAGAGAGAGAGAGAGAGAGAGAGAGAGAGACAGATAGAGAGAGAGTGAGAGAGAGTGAGAGAGAGGGAGAGAGAGAGAGAGAGAGAGAGACGGAGAGGGAGAGGGAGAGAGAGAGAGAGAGAGAGAGAGAGAGAGAGAGAGAGAGAGAGAGAGAGAGAGGGAGGTGGGGCTGATGTGATCGCTCCAGGGACCAATTATTCCCAGACCGCCGGTGAAACTTTCCCTCCACATGTAGAATGGGATTATAATGGGCCATGATATGACATAAAACAAGAATCAATATTTCAGATGGTCTTATCAGTGGTTTCTCAGAACCTATTGATGTTTTGCACAGGTAAGATGACCTCTCACCCTGAGCTTTTTTGTCTTTTCTCCTCATCCAATTATGTCGCAACAGTTTTTTTTTAATGTGTGTCAGAGCACTGTTTTTGTCCCAGCTGGAAACGTTGCATTTAATGGGATAGTTCACCCACAGCTAACAATTCTGCCATTGTTTACTCTCCCCGATGACTGCTCAAGTCTGGAATTTTTTTTTCTTCCATAGAAAATGGCAGGAAGTACTTCGCCGAGTTCACGGTGCTCTTGACCATACAGCAAAGGAGAAATAGCTTCAATAGCTTCAGCTTCATAGCTGCACTTCATTCATGAAATCTGAATCAATGTTTGCTGAAAAAAGGGAACAAATTTAATTAAAATAAAATACATTTTTTACATTTAAATATACCATGCTAATAAGAGTTTGAGAGTTTTAGTGATTGATTGAGATTTAAATAATTTTCCCCCCTGTAATTATTACAGAAAATAATTTCATCTTTGCAGGGTTTTAAGGTATGCTGGGTGTCTCAGATACTGTTGTCAAAATGGCTTTTTGATTGCTTCAATTTTCAGCGAATGTACTCCCAAAATAGACTGATGTCCTCTAAAAATCTAGCAGTTTTTCCATTCATTTTTCCCATAGGGATTTTAAAAATCTTTGTTAAAGCAGCCATGAGACAAACACAGCCTAAAATTTCTATTTGATGCTTTTTGAAAATTGACCAAAAATGTGCAATTAAATGAAGCATTGCAAATGGCAAAGTAAAATATAAAAGTATTCATTTAAGGCTGTTGACCGCTGTAATACGTGTATGTATATATGCTACTTTTTTTTTTTTTTTTTTTTTTTTTTACCAGTACATCTGCTGTTAAACATGATTTTGAGTGGATGTCTTCAGCAGCAGTATATATCTCGATTAACAACCTCACAGCTCACAGCAGGTCAGTCTTTAATGGTTTATAAGTTACTGTTAAAAATCAATTCTCCTATGGAGAAAATGAATGGGATTTTTACTCCTGGAACAAGAATGTTACGCTCAATAGTGATTTTGTTCTTTTTAAACCCTATAAAAAGTCAATATATGAAAAAAAATAGATTTTTTTTGAATGTGCCTTTTGTGTTCCAACCTAGTATAAACTTAAATGACATGAGGGGGAGTAATGACAGAATTACTATTTTTTTATTAATATCTTAGAACTCCATCTGACACTGCATTTACCGGCTGACTAAGATGTTAGCAAGTTAGATTTCCCTTTAACTTCACATCTAAAACAAGCGCCCCATTCAATATTCCCGTCTCCCTCCATTTTTCCTGAACGGCAGCCCCCTGGCGACATCCCAAGGCCGGAGGAGAAGCAAACCTGTGTGTTTACTGTACAGAGCGGCGATTCTCTGTGACCGTGGTCTTCCTCTCTGCTGAATCGGCCCTTTCTCCTCGCATCACAGCCGTCCATTCATCGCTCTGTCGAGACACTGTAAATACGAACAGTTTTGTGTTTTACAAATCACGGATTTGAGCTGCTATAAAGTAAACTTTCTGCCGCGTGACTGGCCAGCTACCGTGGCCCCCGGACGAGAGAGCCTTCTAGTAAAACTTTCTAAGCTTCATTGTTCATTTTGTATGTGGCGACTCACGCATATGCCCTTAAGGGTCTGTCAGGCTTGTGTGTTTGTTTTCAGGCCAGGTATTGAGTGAAGAAGGGCGGTTCGATGAACTCTAGACTGGTGGGCCGGGGGGGTCTTTCAAGAACAGGGTAACCGGTAACTTAAATGTTTTAAGTCAAATCCTGCAAGGGCTGATCATGAATGCACGACCACTTACTTATTTTTAATGGACAGACAGAAATTTCAGAAATTCAGAGAACAGAATCTATACCAGTCTATTTTAGGGTGGTTCAAACCAAAAAAGTGAACACATTGTACATCGTACAAAAATACATTGTAGCTTTTTTCAGCTGTTTTGGGTTCTTTTCACTTTGCTCCGGTGCGAACCGGCTCAATCGAACCAAAGCGCAGTCACGTGACATCCGCTTCACTCGTTGGCCAGACTGCGCAGTTCTTGTGGGTTTTAGAAAGTCGCAACTTGATACGATCCGCACCTCATGCTACGCTAAACTGCAAAGTGTCAGCAAACACTTCCTCGTCCCATAATGGTTTAGTCCAAAAACGCGCAGTTCTTTTTGCAGTTGGGTCTGTTTGAGGTTGTATCGTATTCTCATCATAAACGAACCGCTCCGGGGTTCACTTGAAAGCGTGCCGTATGCTTGTTTGGTCTGCTTTTTGTGCGCACCCGAATACAATTGATGGATATCGAACTCTAGTGCGATTCTACCAATCTAAATAAGGCAGGTGTGAAAGCACCCTTAGATAAACCAATTAATAGCATAAAAAGATTGTCAATAAGATAGTGGGTGGTTTTTGTGTCATTAAACAGCAAGGATAAAGCATTAACTACAATTATTTAAAAATCCCTGTTCTACTCCCTTTCAAAATTTTGGAAGCGGTAAGGTTTTTTGAAAGAAGCCTCTTCTGCTCACCAATGCAGCATTTATTTTTTATTTCATAATTACAGTAAAACAGTAGTAACGTCAAATATTATTGCAATTTAAAGTGCCCCTATTATGGGTTATGAAAGGTTCATATTTTGGTTTTGGGAGTCTCCAACAGGGTCATAAAACACTTTCATTTTCTTATAATATGTGTTTATTTTTACCTTATTTGTTCAACAACTCCCAAATGATTAATTCAAGGATTTTTTTCCCAAGTCTGCAGTGATTGGTCAATTTAATTTAAAGCTGTGTTTTTGAATTTTTAATGGTACTGGTTAAAAATGTTCATCCAGACCAACACGAAAATAAAGTTGTCCCAGGTCTGCGTGCATGAAAAGAGCGGCAGCATACTAATATTTAATTTTGTTAACACGAAACGTCTTGTTTTAATGATTAAGAGTCAACTTTTCAAGAAGTTTTCATTCACTTTACACACTGTTTGAAAGCTGATTTTCAAAAATCCATAATACGGGCACTTTAAAATAAAGGATCCATATTTGAATGTATATTAATAGTAATTTATTCAAAGCTGAATTTTCAACATAATTACTCCAGTCTTCAGTGTCACATAATCCTTCAGAAATCCTTCTAATATGCTGATTTGCTGAAACATTTCTTATTATTGTCAATGTTGAAAATAGTTTCATATTTTTCATATATATTTATTTATGGTTTCTTTTGATCAGTAATGCATCTTTGTCAAATAAAAGCATTTATTAAAAAAAGTAAGGTACATTGTATATTAAAAGCAAGTTAATTTCTGAGAAAATGATGAATAAATATTAAAATAAAATATATCATATTATAATTTTTGTTATTATAATAATATAAATTGATTTATAAAAATAAAAAAGATTTTATTATTATTCACAACTGACTTTTTTTTAATTCCCAATCTTCTCGTTGAATATCACTCACAAGTACATGTGATTACTGTAGTTGAGAACACAATTTCACACTGGCTTTCAGAGATTCTCAGGGTTACTTAAAGCTTTCTTCAGCAGATGGCAATGCAGCGTTCTGAATCTTAGCGTCTATCAGACTGATGTTGAGAATATTCTTAGACAGATGTATGTGACGTTATGACAGCTCTGCACACCATACATCACTTTCACACTGAAGGATGCCACACGGGTCAATGGATGCACGAGAACCGATATCCGTCCCCATGGTTACCAGCGTCCAACGTCCTAATAGAGACACTGAAAGAGAAGAAGAAATCTTGACATCTGCATTTTCTCTCTGTGGAAAGAAAGCAAATAGTCAGACACTAACAGTACAATATTTTGGAGGTACCGAATATTGCACTGCAATACTGAATATTTACACGTCATAAATATTCAGTATAACAATGACATTATATTCAGTGACACACGTAAATGTCCAAAACACCATGGTTTTAATATGGTCAATGTCCCACAATACTGTGGTGTGTATATACACACACATACTTATTTTTAGATGTTTATTATGCCCATCAAGGTTGCATTTATTTGATCAAAAATACAGGAAAAATGTATCATTGTGAAATATTATAAAGCAATGTATAAAGTAAAAATATTTCTATTTTTTTAATAAATGCTGTTCTTTTAAAGTTTTTATTCATTAAAAGTATTGCAGTTTTCAGTACATTAAGGTTAATATTTAAGAAATATTTAAGAATATTACTTGTTCCTGTATTTTTGATTAGATAAATACAGCTTTTAAAAAAAAAAAAAAATTGACTGGTAGTACACACACACACACACACACACACACACACACACACACACACACACACACACACACACGAGTTTTTTTAGAATGAAAAAATTCTAAAAAATAAATACGGTATTATCGTGGTATAACAAACCAACGAAATAGGACAAAATGAATAAAATAACATTGTACATGTAAAAAACCCCCAATAAAATAACAACTAAAGCACAAATAAGCAAAAAATGTTTATGTAATTATTAACATAATAATCACAAATAATCAATTGAATAAAAACCAAAAAAAACATGGTATTATCATGGTAAGTAAAAAATAAATACAAACTAGTTACCATGTCCCATGTCTGTGAAGGATACATCAGTTAGAGTAAATAATTGAAATGGAGAAGAGAATAAACACTGGGGGGCAACAGTGTCATGTGGTGTCCTCGCAGCTGTCAGATTGGCTGATTTTTTTTCAGAGCATTTCTGCAGTCGGGATGCTATTCCCGTCAGGGTCTGTCCGCTCTCACGCTCCATGAAGAGCCCGGCTGCAAATAGACAAGTGCTTGAAATGAGTCTCCCCATGATGCTAATTACTGTTCGACTCACAGCTGCAGGATTTCTGCGAAATGATGGTGGTTAAATAAAGCAACAAACTTTATTGCTTTAATTCTCTCATGTGTAACACCCCTCAACTGCGGAAAATCCACTATAATTTACCATAATATATAGCTTTTAGAAAACTGCCAGTATTCATACAGAACGTGCAGGTACAGGTGTGTCTACAGACAAAATTTCATTGAGTTGCATAATACTTAAAATAATATAGCATAATATTAAATATGACCACAAAACCTGTCTTAAGACACTGGGGCATATTTGTAGCAATAGTCAAAAATACACTGTATAAAAATTGGTGGTCACTTTATGGTCAAAATGATATGCCAAAAAATATTAGGATATTAAAGATAATGTTTCCTACCATAAACATATTAAAAATATATTTTTGATTAGTAATATGCATTGCCAATATCTTCAGTGAAATGCGTATTTATTCAGATGATATATATAAATCTCAATTTTTTGTGGTCCATGGTTACGTATGCGTAATAAAACCACTAAATAGTAAGCGTTAAGTTAATATTAACATAGTAAATACAAAATAAATAAATGTAAACAAAAACAATATATTCATGGTATATGTAAATAATGATAATTATTAAAAATAAATTAAAGAACATGATATTTACATGTACAGGTGTTATGTCCAAAAAAAAAAGATATGAAATGGTAAAATAATAATAATGAAAACTTCAACATTATGATGCAAAAATAATAATTATTATAATGATGCTGATTAAGAACAATATAAATCAATACAATAATTATGAAATATGATATTTGCGGTTACAGGCGTGTTTTATATCATTTGCAGGATTTGATGGAATTTAATAATATTTAAATTATCAGTACTATGAAAGAAAAAAAAATTAAAGATAAAAATAAAACCACAATATTGTCGTGCATGTAAATGACGATAAGCAAAATGATATTTACAGTTACAGTTACAGGTGTTAAATCAACAATTACAGGATTTCACAGAGTTGCATAATATTTAAAATATTTGCATCATCATTTCAGGGAGACGAATGAATATTCACGCACAGCGTCAAAGCTGGATCTATCCTGAGGGCACTATAGACAAGGTTTGATGGCGGCGGTCTCACCTGAACTCCACACGAGTCTGACAGTCAAAGGAGGGCTGGGTCTGAGGACACGCTTTGTCTGACACCCAGGGACTCGTACAAAAGAAGCCATTTCATGTGTCACATTGTCATCAAAGGAAGCCAATTTTTACTCAGGCTTTTTACCCCCGAAGATTCAGCGAGCAGATGGAAAAGTCATCCGGCGTGACAGACAGCTGAGAGAGAGACGAGGGGCCCGAGAATCTCAAGCAGACTTCTGCCCTAATACAACAGACGCCATTCAGCAAACAGCCATTTCTCAAAGCCATTCACAAAGCACACAATCTCTCACATGAGTGACGATATTACCGCAAAACTCCTCGACATCTTCACTTTGAGGAGGTTATTACAGGAAAAGTTAGCCGGAAAAATCTAAACTCTGTCAAGAACTTTCTTCTGTGCAGCTCAAAACAATTAACGCATTTAGCTGAATGTCCGTGCCGCTCTTAGAAACATTTACATAAAAACGCCAAGCAGTGACACGCGTGACCGTTTACGAGTTTATACTTAAGAATTAGTACAAGCAAGTAAAAAGTACACCGCCTCTCAAAAGTTCAGAATTTTGATTCGAAGAAATGACTTTTATTCCATCAGAATGCAATATATTGACAATAAGTGACAATAAATGTCATAGGCATAAAGGCATAAAATAATAATAGAAAATATTTTGTTTAAATATATATTTTTTTGAACTTTCTTAGATTTCTGAAGGATCACGTCACACTGAAGACTAATACAATTTTACAATATTAATGTAGTTTTAAAGTAATTTATTAACTAAAAAAGTAATGCTTTAAGTTTTTTTATTTTGTTTAAGTTTTATGTGTATATATATATATATATATATATATATATATATATATATATATATATATGTATATATACATATATATATATATATATATATATATATATATATATATATATATATATATATATATATATATATATATACATGTGTATATATATATGTATATACATATATATATATACATACATATATATATATATATATATACATATATATATATATATATATATACACATGTATATATATACACATATATATATATATATACATATATATATATATACACACATATATATATATACATACATATATATATACACATATATATACACATATATATATATACACACATATATATACACATATATATATACACACATATATATACACATATATATATACACACATATATATACACACACATATATATATATACACACACACATATATATATGTGTGTGTGTTATTGTTGTAGTTGTTGTTATCATTATTATTAAATTATGAAAACTAAACCTTAACAGTATATATCAGACAACTTTTATGGTGCTTTTTTTCAGCTCGATAGGTCCTGCTTTTATCTTAAGCAAAAGAGATGTACAAACCATCCACATTTTGACCTCAGCTCACCTAAAGAATGGAGATTGCAGTTTTGGAAAAGTTTGTCTGTTTGCATCTGCATGAGCCGACAGTCTCTCTGATGGAGTGAGTGCACAAGATGTGCTGAACGAGTCTCCGAGGGACGGCCCGGTCCAAAGAGACTGCTGCACTCGGGACTCATCCACACTCCATCTATTCCTGCAGCAGTCAGGTTTTATCCTGCTATAATCTAAAGAGTGTCCCCTGACAAAATGTCAAGTATGGTATGATAGAGCGCAAAGCCGCAGCTTGTCTGTTATCCTGCAACATTTCGCGTCAGATGAAAATGTCAGCTTCAGATTCATATCCTCCAGCTCGGAAAGCCGTGAAATATTTAAAGCGCCCCAACTCGGAGAGCCGTTTCCATTAAGGATGTTTGGACTATCAAGGACGATTTATGTAAATTATATTCATATTTCATGCATGATAAGCACCATTACCTTGATAATTACTGCAGTCGTGAGAGCGACGCAGATGGCAATGCGTGGAGCGGAGAAAAGCTCAATCTGCTTGAGAAAAGCATTCTCCAACTGCCTCCCCGCTTCGTTTTATCGGGACTTTCCGGGAGCTCGTGACGTCATTCGTTTTTCACGGACGCCAGAGAGAGCGAAAAGGATTCTCGTGAAAATGATTCGCTTTGCTCGGCAGGCTCGAAAATGAAACATTATGGGTTTTTAATTCATCCCCCATGTAGCGGATCAGAGTACATACCAGGAATAAAGACTTAAACTTTGCCGCTTTTCAATTCAAAGTTTTCAATCTCCGATATATTGCAAACGAATTTAATTACACGGCTCATCAAAAAAGAGCCATCATCAGCAGATTAAATATATTCTAGCCCCCAAAACAGAGCTCCGCTGAGTAATTATCCAGCAAGGTAATTGCAGAGCAGTGACACTCAGGGTTTTTTTTTTTTTTTTTTTTTCCTCTTCGTTATGCAATAGGTTGCTTGGGAAATTACTGTTTTTGCTTGCCGTCTTCCCTCCATTGTTGTTGTTTCCACAGCCGCCGTGTTGTGTTTACTTTCACGACGGCAGATCCCATCAGTAACATTTAAAAGAGCGCTACTGCAGACTCAAATCATATGGGCGGCACTTCTGTCCGCATGACGGGAAACACTTTAGAGCTCTATTTTAGTTCTGCGAGACGATATACCTGTAGTTTCCAATCTATATAATCAGCGGGTTGGCTAATCATGGCATTATGATACAATTACACGTACAATTAAAAAAACTTGCCTTTATAGTTTAGGCTGGTTTCGGGTTTACGTCGTCTTGATCAGATGCGTTTCTTAAAGAGCGTTCGCTTGAAATGCATGCTTGAGTTTAAAAATCAAAGGAATAGATGTGTTGTTTGACTCATTTTGCGAAAAAACATGGAATGAAGGAGTTTTTTGAATATCCATACGTCCTGGTTTTTCCAAGTTAAAATGCGAGTATGAAATATGATCCATAAGGCGAACGTTTTTGTTCATCTCTGAATAATCACTGCATTGCATTGCCGTATATGTTTTTTTTTTTCACAATTGTGGTAATAAAACTAATTTAAATATCACCTTAGATATGCATATTATTGGGAAATAAAGAATGATAAGTATAAGTTATAAAGATCTCACTGATTTACATCAAACGCTATCATTTTTGCCACTTGCATTATTTTGGGCATTTACATTCCCCACTATATCATATGAGAAACACAAAAGCTGTTTTGTCTACAGTTTCAATAAAGGCTAGTTAAAAAACACAGACAAAAAAAATCTGAATTTTAAAAGGAGAGAGAGAAAACAAACACTAAATGAATATTCGAGCATCGCAACCCATCACATTACCAGGCCAGGAAGTGTGCCAGACGCATGAGGCCAGAGATGTCGCCTCTGAAAGGTTATGATGTGTGATGGGTCTTTCATTCGCTCGTGTTCTGTACCTCATCACCTCCGGTCTAATGGGACGGCGTCACCTGCGCCGGGCCGTGCTTCAGATGCTGCCACTTTATATTGAAATCTCCAGACAGAAGCAGACGGCTGTGAAAGGACTCGAAAGACCTTACGGTTGGGAGAAGAGAATGTCTCGTGCTGGAACCAAAACCTGCTGAGCTGCCTTTTCTTTATGTCCCAAAAAAAAGAAGAAAAAATGCCCTATAAAACTACTGTTTACATTATTATTTAAAATGATAACATTAATAAATCGTACAAATTATTTACAAAAAAACAAATCGATACTTTTCTTCATTTGTCTTAATTAAAAAAAAGTATTTTTATTCGTAAAATCGAAATATTCTTTACTTTTTTTGGCAGGACCTGTTTTCAACGGAAATATGTTTTGTTGAATTTCTAAGATTTTTAATATAGTGTTATTTGTCTAGTTTTTAACGGATAGTTCAACAAAAAAATGTACCACCCTCATGTCATTTCAAACCTGCATACATTTTTTCTTTTTTCTTTTTTCCCCGGAACACAAATGAAGATTATTTGAAGAATGTTGATAACCACATAACTTCAATTCTATTCGGATTGCATTGCATTTTTGTTCATACAATGAAAGTCAATGGGACCGGGTACTATTAGGTAATCAACGTTCTTCAAAATATCTTCTTTTGTGTTCAACGGGAGAAAGAAACTCACTAATGTTTGTGACTTTAGGGTAAGCATTGTCATTTTTGGGTAAACCATGCTTTAAACATAATTGTAACATCGAGTACAAAAAAAAAAAAAAAAAGATATTTAAATAAATGAACCTTATTTGTCTGCCACTTTTGATGTCACGGCTCATTTAGGGCTTGTCCTTGTAGTGACATCAGCCAATCAGAGCTGTCATTATCTGCCGCTTCATAGATAGTCACGTGATGAGAGCCTATAAGCAGAAACGGAAGCACACAGGTTGCATACTTTCAAGAGTGCTGGCTTCCTGCGACGTTGATACCTCCATGTGTGTTTTTTCGGTTACTTACAGATCTGCAGATGCGAGCCGTGTCTCTTCTGAACATCCAGATCCGGCCTGCTCCTGTGAGACTTCACATAAAAGCTGTTGTCGAGTTAATTAAGATTTGGCGAATGAGAAATTGAACTTTTGTCATTTCAAGCGTATCAAGACTTCCCAGTTTTGGACGCCGCCATCTTTAATATTTATTTTAGGAATCGCACTGACACCATGGCTCCAGACATAAACTAATTACACGTAATCTGTATTACATAATCAGATTTTAATATTAAGCACTTGTAATCAGATTATATTGTTTTAAAATGCTGAGATTACAGCTACTTCTCACTCATTACATAATCAGGCAATCACGCAATGGCAGTAAATGATTCAGAAATTTAATGATTATCCTTATGCATTCTTATTTTTTTAAAAAGTCCCACTGTGTCTCATACCATTTAGCTTTGACTACACGGTCATGTAAATGTCATGTAAAACGAATTGTGATTTTTAATAAGACTATGCATGAGAAAAAGAGTTTGTAAACGTCGTCTACAAACTATTATGTGTAACGTCATTGCTGTCTTTATGTTTGTTCATGTAATCCAGCTAAAATATTTACATAAAGACCCCCGATTAATTTTTCAATTATGTTATTCATGTTCACATTTACTTCATAACATGTTACATTACAGTGAGTAATGTAATATACAATGGTGGCCAAAATCGTTAGAACACCTGATATATCTGATAATACAGACTTTTTTTTGACTTCAAAACATGGCCTAATTTCATAACGTCCATAAAACTTGCAGATGGTTTGCTCTGAGCACAACAAATATCGCACGAAGCGAGTCATACTTTTTCTATTTACTTTTAACTTTAATATTTGGCATGTCAAACTTTTGCAGAAATTACTGCAGCAGGTCTCTCCGGCATAGTGTCAATATATTTCCTGAGAACTTCAAGACTAATGTTATCCCATGCCTTGCGCACCTCAAGCCCGAAGGCTTTCTTTTGAATGTGCAATAGATCTAGTTCATTTCAAGTTCATTTCATTTGTAAAGCACATTTACAGCAGCCACTAGACTGACCAAAGTGCTTTCCACAGTAATAAAAATACAAAATAAACAGATCCCGTTTAAAGTTTTTTTCCAGCAGGTTCCTTCCATCGCAGTAGTTTCTGCAATAGTTTGTTTTATGGGTATTGTAATGACCAATTCCTAAAAACAATTGAAACCTCTTAAATATATTAATCTTTAGACTCTTAAAAATACCACTTCACAATGCCACTGAAGAATATTTTGGTCTAATTGGCTCCATAAAGAACCTTTAACGTCTGAAGAACCTTTCTGAAAGTTCTTTTTGGTGAAAGAAGGTTCTTTAGATTATGGTTCTTTAAATTGTCCTATCGTGAATTTTTAGAAATGAGCTTTTATGCGGTGCGTAACGCAGCTGCATCCTGCAAAGTTTAACATCGGAAAGTGCACTGTTCATAAACTCCAAAGGAAGAATCGGCTCTGAATCATTCAAATGAGTCATTTTTAAAATGAATCTCAGAATCTTATGTTGACACTAACATGAAACATTAACAGATTGCACGCTAATGCCGCTTTTGGAGTGGTAAAATAGAGGTTTCTATGGTAACGGTGTAAAAAAAAAAAAACATTTATCAGGCATTACAGGCGAGATTAAATAAAAATGAGACCAAGCACCACATGCAAGGGAGGGGTTTTAAAAAACGTATCTTTAAACTTTAGGACTTGTTAAGCAAGTAAGGTCATAATAAATGCATATTATAAGTGTTTTTTTGACCTTGCACGCATGTCAAGCTGTTTTTGGGGCCTCCCAAAACAAAATACGAACCTCTCTTTACCCATAGGTGCACTTTAAAAGACCCGAATGGTTCCTCTGTGGCACAGCTGTAAAGAACCTATCAAGGACCTTTTTTGTAACCGACTACAATTTTCACGTCATCACCCAAGATGCAAACAGAAGACAGACTTGGCACATTTCTGTTTGAGAACCAGATCTAAGAGTAAAAGCGGTTGTCAGTCCTGTATACCGACGGTGTGAACCTATAGGTCACAGAGCCGTGGCTTTTCAGTGCCAAAGAAACACCAAAGGCCATGCATTTCTTCCAGGTTTAATTCCTGACCACCTCTTCATTGTCGATCTAACACTGTTGTCTTTGAGAAGTGATGCCCTCTTCCTCAATTTGCACTCATTCTCTTTTAATTCACTGGATTTTATTTACAAGCTACTGGACAAATTGTTCTGTCAGCTCCTCTGTTGTGTGGTGCTCCATTTGATCAACTTTAGCTTTGTTTATATGCCCGTCGCCGCCTGTAAACCTGCCTCGCTCACTCCATTGCCATTCCTTATCAATAATTGAAAACGTCTCAATTCTGGAAGGAACTAACAACATCCAGTTTGAAGCTCCACGGTGTAGAAGTCCCACGTTCCGTTTGATCCTCCACTTTCGTGTCGGATGTAGCTTTCAAGCGGCGCTAGTGTTCGAGTTCCCCGCGAAACATCATTCGTCATGCGCAATCACGCTGGACTAACCCTGCGTCACAAACTGGATCGCATCCATCCTAAAAAGCGTGCACGATTAGCATGACCTAAACGACAGAGGAAAATAACAAACATAAAAGTTGTAGAGTGCAGCCCTGCATACTAATGGTGTGCTAATATTTCCCACAATTCCTTAAGCGAAGGTTTCAAGTTTTTGCTTTCAAGTTTTCTAGGTGTAAACAAGGCGTGAGGAATGTGAGGTTGAAGCTGCTGCTAACTTTATGAACTTAATCTGGGCAAAACTACTAATTAGCTCAAAACAACTTAATTAGTCTTAATTAGTTACATACTTTATACTGAGACATATGTCCAACTGAACTATTTTTAGCTAATGAACTTTATTCAGTTATGTACACCCACATACTATTATGTAAAATAATGTTCTTAGCTCTTGTTTATTTCTAAAAAAAAAAATAAAATAAAAAAAAAAAAATATATATATATATATATATATATATATATATATATATATATATATATATATATATATATATATATATAACAATTAGTATTTATAGTTAATAAGAGGAAATGTTTCAATAGCTATATATATATATATATATATATATATATATATATATATATATATAAGACTGGAGTAATGATGGAAATTCATCAGAAAACATTTTAAATCACAATTTAAATATATAATATAGAATTATATTAAAAATACTAAATAATTTTATTAATTTAAATGAAAAAGTACAATATTATTTGAATTTAAATAATATTTAACAATATTTTTATGTATAAATGAAGCTTTGTTGAGCATGATACTTTCAACAAGATCAAAAAAATCAAATAAACTTTTGTTTGTTTATATTGTACTTGTACATTTATAACCAGCAAAATATTATCTCAAATGTTTTGTTACAAAATATAATTAATTCACTCAGTCATTCTAATTTAACAATTCAAAATCACACACGAACTGAAAGACTTTTTCACCATACCTTTTTATGAACATGAATTTAGCTCGCAACCAGTGAATCTGTCAGTGATTTTAAGACATATTTTGGAATATTTCATCATTCAATAATCCAGCAAATGTAGAAAAGCAAATTACTTTTTATTTGTAAATGGCATTTACAAATGGATATTTACATAACCTTTTTATTTTACAAATTTCTCACAAAAATATAACTCTCTTCAAAAAAGTTTAAATATCTGTACATTTGATATGAATGCATTTACAAGAGTGACGGACCCATCTGAAGGAGCCGGTGTCTAAAAGCAATCCTAAATCTGACAGTGTTCGATATTTCGTGTCACTAATAAGAATAGTGAGAGCCAAACACAGCACGACGATGCCGCTCAACACGTACCCGCTGGAGGAACAAAAACATCTGTATAAATATACAAATTGTTGATGAAAAGACATTATGGGCAGCGGCACAAAGAACTCAAACATAGCACTGATGCTATATCTGATTATATTTGGCAGGTATGTGCAAAAGGGACTTTTTGTAGAACAATTAAACCATTACTAGCTGTGGTTGATCAATAAATAAACAGAAAAGTTAACCCATTTTCCCCTACAACACCAGTGAAATATCATACAAGGCACTATTATGAGTTATGAAACAGAACGTTTAAAAGCAGGAGATCTGCTAATAGCCAGTCGGACGCGATCCTAAAGTGAGCGAATCGGAATCATTTGTGAATATCAAGTATGAGTAAAAGTGAGTTTCTCCTAGAGGTGAAGTGTGTAATTTCTGTCACTTAACGGAATTAAAAATAGTCTCCCACTTTTATGGGCCGTTCATACAGGACACAGATATTTTTATTTTAATGTATTTCAAATACCATGTCAGCTCACTATTTTCATGGCCAAAAGCATACACTGGAAAAATGCAGTGTAGAATTTGCTTAAAACAATTTTCCGTTTTGCTAATAAATTTGAGAAAGTAATTATAAAGAAACCACGAGCACCACACTGAATTAAACGTACAATTTTAGTAGAAAGTTCTCGTAAAATGTACTCCAGGAATCTATTTACAAATAAAAAAAAAAAGATAATTGTCATTGAAAATTTGAAACAAGCTAATTAAAATATTTAAAACCCATTTCAACGACTATATTTGGATTTCTGCGTCATTTTTAATTGCTGATCTGTGCAAATGCTAAACGAATGCCTTTGGCTGTTACTTTCTTTCTTACCATGTTAAGATGCGCTCAACAGATCAGTTTGGAAACAATGGACCGTTTCAGATGATATTTACAGGACATTTTAACACGTTGAGTTTTTCTTAGCAATTGCGAATGGCTGATAAAGCACCTATAAACACACCCTACGTTTAGTTACACCGTTTTTAAACGCTAGAACGTGTTTCTGTCTGAACAGCTCTGGATTCAGAAGCTCACATGTCGGGATGCTTGATCAAAAAGAGTACGGTGAAAAGCACCACGGAGCCACAGTGTTACGCTCTTCAGGAAGTCAACCTAAGAACGGCTTGCTTACAGTTAGAGAGAAAGCAATTAACAATGAAAAAATTACAAACTTCACCTTTAAAAGGAACGGTTCACACAAAAATAAAAAAACGACGTACTCTCGAGCCGTCCGAGATGCAGATGAGTGCGTGTTTCCTCATGGAAACGGATTTAGAGAAACGCAACATCCCATCACTCGCTCACTAATGAATCCTCCGCAGCGAATGGGTGCCGTCAGAATAAGTTCAAGCAAGTACAAGCAGTCACTCCAGTCCATGCTAATGTCTTGTGAAGCGAAAAGCTGTGTGTTTGTAAGAAACAAATCCTTTATTAAAGGTCCATCTTCTATCCGTCTTTTTACTTGTAAACAGTGCTTGATGTGTGCAGATTTCTCTCCTGATTCAGATGAGACTATTGTTTCACTGAAGAAAGCCATTTTATAAAAAAAAAACGTAGAACGTAGAAAACATAGCGTTTCGCTTCACACAGCGCTGTCGATTACTCGTGCTTTATTGCGATGTTTTCATCAGCTGTTTGGACTCCCATCCTGACGGCACCCATTCATTGCAAAGGCTTCATTCGTGAGCAAGCGATGCTAAATTTCTTCACATCTGATCTGATGAACTCATTTACTCGAATCTTGAACGACCCGAGAGTGAATACTTTTTTAGCAATTTTTAATTTTGGGTGCGCTATCCCTTTAAAACATCCGATCGTGAAACCATACATAACAGCAATCATTTCCTCGTTAAAAAAAAAACCGCGAGGAACATCATCCGACAGGAACGCTCGTGTCCCGTAAGCGACTTGGATCTGTAGGAGGTTAGTAGGTTTAAGCGCACTGCGATGACGAGACGATGTGCACAAGTCTGAAGGAGCGTTCACACACACACACACACACACACACACACACACAGCCTTTTCATCACACGCTGACATGCTCTGTCAGTAAATATAAGCCCGTTTGACAAAGAATCAGTTTTCTTGCCGGTACAAATGAGCATTCTGCAGAGGAAAGAGTCTGAATATAAATCGAAGCAGCACTTAAGCGTCATATCATGAAGCAAATGAACGATTATCGATGCATGAATGAACTTTAAACGCTCATGATTTCCGACAAGGTTCTCCATGCATCACTTTTTTTTTTTATAGGTTTTTTTTTTTGAGCAGAGAAATCATACAGAACATTAACTTCACCATTTTGTCTACAGCATCCAACAAGAGACGGACGACGTCTTCACTCCTGGTAGTCACAGTATCGTCTCAATCTCCGTGTGTGTGAGAACGCCCCTGGAATGGCTTAAAATAATCTGCTCCGTATGAAAAACTCACATCGAAAAAGGACACGCAATTTTTTGTTTTCGCTTTCTTTTAAATACAAAATCAACACTCTCAGAGTGAGATGTAGGTAATCTAGAATTCTCCGCCCGAACGGCGAAGAATACGACGCTTTCCTGCAAATCCGCGCACAGCTTCGAGCTGCCGTCTTGAGTACCGCGACCCCAAACTGTGCTTGAAAGTTGCTTTGAAGAGACTAAAACAAGTGAGATACCGACACAGACGTGACAGCATCAGACCCTCAAACCATTGTGCAAACCGTATTGAGATTGGGATCGAAGCGGACGACCTTTCCCTCGATGGATTTGGAATTGGTGTTGTACATGGGATTCTCGAACGTAGCCTGACCGTTGTTGTTTTCATGCACAGAGCAGCCGCTGTACTCCGCTTTATCAGACTTCCTGCGATCGAGAGGGAAGGGAAAGAGCATCAGGAATCACATTTTCTAATCTTTCTTGTTTCACTGATGAAATTGCACCCACCTCTGTTTATAGAGATAAAACCCAAAGCCTGCAAAAATCAGGGCGAAGAAAGGCACAAGAATCGCAACGGCCACAGAGCTGCTGTTGGTTCTGGGTGGAACCTCGGGGGTCCGCGTGGGCTCTGTTATGTTCAGACCTGAAATGGTGCATGATGGGAAAGTGTAAAACAGAGTTACATCAACGACTGAAAAAACAGCTCATGTCAAGTGTCAAAGCAACATAATAAAAAAAAAAAAAGGGTACAAAGAGATCTGATTAATCTAAAGATACATGCAAGAGTGATTAATTTGTTGCTACATAAATGAGTTATGCAAGATATTATGAACGAGTCAGGAAAGATCTGCTCTTCCTATAATTAAATGATATTGTGATTAGGACTGGATAAGAAGATTATGCAATTCTTGTTCAAAATATAATATAATGTGGTGCCATACTGGTGCTGTAAACTATATACATATATATATATATATATATATATATACATATACATATATATACATATATATATATATATATATATATATATATATATATATATATATATATATATATATATATATATATATATATACATATATATATATATATATATATATATATATATATATATATATATATATATATGTATATATTACAGAAATATACAGATTCTTTAGGTTTATATATATATATATATATATATATATATATATATATAAACATGGATGTATGTATTTCATAAAATGATGTTCATATAGTAAATATATTTATAATATAAATTATATGGATAGAAATAGAATGTAAATATATGTAAATTATTTCAACATATATACTGTATTTTTGTGTATTTACATATAATAAATATAAACAGTACGCATGCATACATACTGTAAGCAAATAATTTTTATTTGCTTTTTATATTATATATATATAGTAGTCAACATCTGAAGTGGATCAAAACCTTTCATCAAAGTTGTCCTAGAACCAAAAATCTAAATGCGTTCTTGTCTGTTATGAACACAACATGCTTGCCTGAACTTAAAAAACAAATATAATTTAAATGTGGCATACCTTGTCTCTGTAGTCCAAACGGGCCGTAGTCTCTACCTTGTATAAAGCCTTGAAACAGGTATGTGTTTCCTTCATGGTCAGCAGAGACCTCGAGGAGAACAAAACAGAGATGAACATCATGTTCTCTCATATTCTGAATAGAGCCAATGTTTTTTGCAGCATTACAGGGTATTTCTCTTTTTTGCTCTCTGAATACGATTTCTTTTACTGAAAAGTTTAAAAATAGCCAGAGATGTGCTTTGCGAACAGGGCACCGTGAGCACAAATCTTTGTAACTTTACTATTTGGAGCTTTAAGCTTCCAGCTTAAACATGCAGCCATTAAAAAAAAATGGTACATAATTTAACTGATTTGGAATAAGACCAAGAGCCACGGAACAAACATGCAGCTTTGTAGCGAGTTAGAAAGTCCAGGCCACTTACAAAGCCATCCATGATCAAGGTCTCCTCGGTGATCTTGCTGTAGGTGCTCTTCACCAGAGCTCTCGTGTGATACAGCCGCAGCGTCAGACGAGCGTCTCGACTCTTGTAAACACCTGCGTTCAGAAAACATCAGAAAACATCACTCACTTGCATGCAGTGGCCACTTCATTGAGTACACCTGCTCATTAATGCAAATGCATTGGGATTAATATTTGCAATAACAGAAAATTGATAGACGGTCGCAGGTGTGTAAATATTGGCTACTTTAAAACAGCTTTGAATGCGGCTCATCCAATTAGAAGCCAATTAGAAGTATTTGAATGACTTTGTTTTTCTTTCAGCCCAAGCGTTTCATAAGATGAAGCCGTTTTGGCATTAATATCAGACTTATCTGTTACGAATAGTCTGATACCTTGGTTTATGTCCAAATTCCAATAAAATAAGATAAAATAAATAAATAGAGAGAAAGAGAGAGAGACTATTCCAAGGTTGTTGTTTTTTTTTTTTTTTTCAAAGAAATCAATACTTTTATCCAGCAAGGACGCATAAAAATGATTGAGCGACATTAAAGACATTTCTAAAGCGTAACAAAATATTTCTGTTTCAAATAGTTCTGTCCTTTTTAACTTTCTATACATCAAAGAATCCTGAAAAACGTAATGTTTTCAACAGTTAAAATATCATTTAATGCCTCTTGAGCAGCGTATCAGCATGACGAAGGATCAAGTGACGCCGAAGTCACATTTCAATAGATATTCAAACACAAAACAGCTACTTTTATTTGCTAAATTGCATATTTATTGTATTTTTCAAATAAGAGCATAAAAAGAGAGATTCTCTCTAATCCCAAACTTTCGAACAGTTGTCGGCGCACTGAAATATGCATATTTATTTTTCCATGCTTGTGAACATAGCGGCTTCCGCAGAAGAAAAGCAAGCACTAGAGGCGTAATCTTGTACAAACGGTAAGTGACTCGAGACAAGTATTGCTGTCTACCAGGTGAGTTTACACAGAGCAGCAGGTTTGTTCTCTGATAGAAGTGTTTATGACATGAGCTGTACTGTGCAGCGCCGCCATTATGACTTCTTACCTGACAACAGCAGTTCTGAGTGCCTGTTAGTTAAAGTCACGTTGACTTTCCCCGTAGTCGCGTTAAAGCTAGTGATTGTCAAAGTCATCGGCTGTTTCGCTCCTTTATACTCGAACGAACCTTTCCACGCGTACGTGGGTGCGAACACATCGTCAGGAACTGCAATGAGAAGATTTAATGTGTCAGAGGAGGTTAAGAAGCCGTTTAGACTGAGCGTTCGGCGCAATTAACACCTCAAACCCTTATCTGAGGATCTGACTGTGGATGACCTCAGAGCAGAAATGATAGGGAGCTCATTTTCTGCTTTAACACTGACATCAACAATGTTATTAAAGCAATAGCCTGTACTACAGACACTAAAGCTTCTTTATATCGTAAAAAGTTGCTATATTTCTTGACAATAAGAAAATGTAATGGTAAAAATAAATGTGTGTGTGTATACACACACACACACACACACACACACACAATGTATGTGTATATATGCGTGTATAGATATATATATACACACATATATTTTGAGTGAACTGTCCCTTTAAGACATACCTCTAAACAATAAACAAGCTTTTTTATATCGTATAAAGTTGCTATATTTCTTGACAATAAATAATAAAATCTAATAACAATAAAAATAAATATGTGTGTATATATATATATATATATATATATATATATATATATATATATACACACACACACACACAATGTATGTATGTGTATATAAGTGTGTATGTATATATATATATATATATATATATATATATATATATATATATATACATATTTTGATTGAACTGTCCCTTTAAGACATACCTCTAAACAATAAACAAGCACAAGCATTGATTATCATTGGTTTTAGATCACACATGTAATATTTTACAGACTCACCGTTGACTTTGGGACTCAGCGTTCCTTGAACAGGCGTTATGACTTTTTCAGTTGTTTTTGAGCCAGCTGAAAGAAAAACGCACATCACTGCAACAACAAGTCACTGCATTTGTAACGGGTTTAAGAAAATGCATTTCACACACGACTTCCCACATCAACCAAAGGATTGCCATCGGTCGGCTTCTGCCTCGACGAGACACAAGAAACGGCGCAAAAGTAGCAGGCCACGAAGTTGAGTTGCGTGTCGATGGGGTGTTTAACTTCGTACCTCGGCAAACAGGCACCTTTCCGGTCCAGGATCCATCCGGCCGGCACGCTCGGTGCTCCGAGCCCCCGGTGAGAAGGAACCCAGGCTGGCAGGAATACAGCAGCGTGTAGCCAAAGGAGGGCAGGTCCATGCCCAGGACGTTGGCATGCGCCGGGGTCTTTGGTTGCTTACAGGAGTGGGCTGCATCAGGAGATATGTCAAGCAGTGAGCTGCAAGGCTCTGATGGATGGAGGAATCTCACCACAAAACATCCATTTCATTTACATTTTTCACACCAAAAAAGGAAAGAAATAAAACACCGTAGGTATCATAATGTTTTTTGTTTCCTGTAATTATTTTCATATTTAACTATTTTCAAGAATTGATTATTAAATCTGTTATTATACACAATAATTTAAAATAACGGATTACAATAATTTGAACTTTTTTTTGCACTGATGAGAATTTTGAAAATTGACGATTTACAGTATGATTTTAATTCTCATTACCATCCAGTTATTATTAATAGAAATTAATTTTTGTGGAATTGTCTGGAAAAATTATTATTGTGATAATATAATACAACAAAATATTATATAACGTTTTATTATTTTAAGTGCTTTTATTTTTATTATAATTTTTAAATATTTAATTAAATTAGATGATTTAGAGCGTAAAGTTTTAATTCTCTGAATTGAATATGTTGTTGAATTGTCCCGAAAAAATATATTATCGATATAATTTATTATAATATAATTAATATGTGCATTACATTAATTAAAATAATTAGATGAGAGAAAGGTGGGATACTTTTTTTTCCATAAGAATATGCAAAATATCAAAATGCAAAAGCGTCCTAAAAACAGGCTTGAAAAACAAACCTTTTTTAATTTCTGAAATTTCTTTTGATATTTGTGACAGATATGACAGAAAAGTTAGAGCCTCTCATAATAAATGCAGCAGAGCTTGTCCGTTCCCGTGACGTACTGCTTGTCTGGTAAAGCAATATTTATCATCTTCACGTGGAATGACATGAATATGGAAAAACAAAACTCCTGGAGGGTGAAATCAAAGTCGTATTGTGACATGCAAAATGGATGGCTTGCCAAGAAAACAAAATAACAGACATCTGGAAAAGATGAAGTGCAATGCGCGCCCGCTCACAAATCCAACCGGAAAGCTGTGTAAGTAGGTGTCTGTAGTGGAGGTGAGAGACAGAAAGAGACTCACGGATGCATTCTGGTTGAGTGCCACTCCAGGTCAAATCTTGCTGGCACGTCCGTGTGGTGGAGCCCAGTAACAAGTGGCCCGTCTGACAGTGAAACTTCACTGTGCTGCCCACCTGAGGCACAGAGATAAGCCTGTCAGAGAGCGCCCACACACACACACACACACGCACACACACACACACACGCACACACACGCACACGCACACACACGCACACGCGCGCGCGCGCACACACACAACACAAACAAAACTCCTCTCACTCGAGAAAAACACTGCTGGTGAAAATACAAAAGATATCAGGACAGCGCAAGATTCAGGAAATAAGAATCGTCTCCTGTAACACTGTATAAGAATGACGACAATATCAATAGAGTTTGATCTGAACTACAGTAAAGGCAAAAAGGCTAATCGTTACAGATATACCGGTTACAGAATTTTAAGAAAAATTGGCAAAAAAGAAGTTATGAAGATTTAAATAATTATTTTGTTTATTTATTTATTTATTTGGTAAAAAAAAAAAAAAAAAAAGTGTAATATTGTGAAATTTTATTACCATTTAAAATAAACGTTTAAAATATAAAAATATTTAAAAATGTGATGCAAAGCTGGATTTCCAGCATTATTGCTTCAGTCTTCACACAATCCTTCAGAAATCATTCTAATCTTATTTTAGAATTATTTGCTAAATAAATGTTTGACATTTCCGAAAAACAGCATTTGTCTGAAATAAATTCTTTACTGACTTTTCGGTCAATTTTAATGTATCATTAATTATTTTTTTATTTTTTTAAAGTATGAACACCAAATTTTTGAATGATACTGTGTATGTATAATATAATAATAATAATAATAATATAATACAATGATATTCTTGAGTATATTTGTTAAAAAAAGAATAAATTAAACAGAGTGCTACACAAGTAAAAAAGGTAAAAAAAATTGCTTTACACTGCTTACGAACCAGTTCAAATAATATTTTAGTAAGTGCATTCTTTAAAAAAAGTCCACTCTGTTTAGTAGCTCGATTTAAAAGAACTGAATAAATCAAAAGACATTCTTTGGTTTCACCCTCTCCTCGTTCTCACTATACCTGACGACCTGCATACCCTTCACTCTCTCTTTTTATACGCGTCGTAAGGAAAAGCGGAAGTCCTCTATAAACGGCAGAGATAACTCCCAGCATTATAGCAGAACATGCAAATGTTGAGAAGGCGAAGCGGGTCTGTGAGTCCTGCTGAGATGAAAGGCTCACAACACTGGAACATTAGATTTCATTACACCACACACTTCTGAAGGAATCGGTGACAACAGCCGCCCGACTGACACAAACAAGACGAGGAGAGGCCTGTGTTCACAGAGAGGACCTGCTTTTATTTTGCCCTTCAAAGAGCTCGTTCCTCAAGGCGTGAGTGATCCAAAGCAAACTCAACAGACAAATGCTTTTCATATTAGACCCGTCGAGTGTAGACGCTAGCTGTAACGGCCCACTTTTTTAAGATTATTGCCAGCGGCAGCGCATGATTGACGGCTCAAATTTATTAGATTGCTTTGGCAGCGGAAAACGCATATCTGTTGTTGTCGTTCGTACTTAATATTGTGAGCAATTACCATGCAATTAAGATCAGAAACAATGTATGCAAATATACAATAAATAAAATGGAGATAAATATGGTGACGGTTTAAAACTCCATGGAAAAATGGCCAGAATTGAAATTGAAAATAATAATAGTAATAATAAAAATATTGATTTACTTACTAATTATTATTCTATTATTATACTTGGCAATAGAAATTATGGTAATATTATGCTTTGTGGACAAAAAAACCCCAACAAAACGGCAACATTTTTTGAGTGCGTTTTGTAGTTGCAATAAAATCTAGAAAAATTCAATATTATTGCCACTTTTTGGTTGTAATAAAAAATGTTTTAGCAACCAATACTGGCAAAATAAAATATAAAAATAAAACTAAAGTAAAACGAAGCACTTGTAGCAATACTAAGAATTTTGTAATAAATCAAATTAGATAAAATAATAAGCAACACTTGTGCCAGCGCTGTTAATGTTTGTGGAATTAATAAAATAAATACAGTATAATATAATATAAAATAAAATGAAGCACTTGTGCCAATATTAATAATGTTTCTTAATAAAATAAAACTCTGCTGATAATGTTTTGTGAAATTAATAAATACGATATAAAATAAATTTTATTAAATATATATGTATAATATATAGAAAAAACACAAGTCTGTTTTCACTTCGACTGTACCGTACACGTCAGTCAACGCTGTCTGCGCTGAAAAACACAATTTAGTTGGCCACTTTTGCTGTTGAGCTCACATTATAGCGGGCAAAGTTGTCATATTAAAGTGGCCAATTCATTTTTCATTTCCCTTGCCCCTCTGAGGACGAAACGGGGGAGTCTGAAGAGCCATTAAAGCGGCAGGCAGAGACGTTCGGGCAGATATAGTGAGTGTTTGAAGAGTAAACTCTCCCCAGACAATAAGAGCTGATGGCGGGAGACAGTCACACATCCCGAAACTGCCACGGGCGCTTCAAACGGCATTTGACTGAATCAACTTGACAATAAATCAATTGCGCTTATAAAGACAGGGCAATACCTCGGCAGAGACCCGCGCTGACACAGACTCAAACGAAGGGTCTCTTCTGATGTGGCATTAACGCCTTCGGATCATTCTGTCACTGGGCGAGCGGATCTCCTTTTGTCTCAGCGATGATGGAAAATATGATTTTCAATTCTTAATAAGCACATCAAAAGTCACATTGTGCCGATTGAAAAGGCCGTTTTCGCAGTTGAAGATAAAAGCGGCCTGCAACTGACAGAAATGGGCCTTTTGAACTCATTCTCATCGTAATGGCTTTGATACGAGAGTCCTAGATAGTCTGAGAGCATCGCTCGCAGCTCAGCCCCTTCTTACCTTAAAGCCCAGACTGCTGTTCAGAGAGCCGTACTCCGGAGTGCCGGGATTTTCGCACGTCGTCCGAGTCGGTTCTGCGGTAAAAGCAGAATGACACGGCCATTATCAGCTCCGCCATTGTTATCTTCATAATTGGATTAGGAAAAGCAGATGTAGTCATTGATGTAATGGCAGTGACCCGTAGCGGAGGGTCATAATGTTCACATTTTCATCGTAGATCAAAGCTGCGCTGGATATTACGGCCATTACTGGTTTAGCGGCGTTGGCTGATGAGGTTGAAATGTTCTTTTGAGAAGAGAGGATGATGTACCTATGCAGCGCGGCTGCGTCCCGCTCCACGTGCCGTCTGCTTGGCAGCTGCGCGTCGACGAGCCCACCAGCACGTAGGGGGCGCTGCAGCTGAACGTGACCTCGGCCTTGAAGATGAAGCTCTGACCCTCGCGTCTGACGCGCGGAGGTAGGCCGGGGTCGCCGCAGAACTTGGCTGTGAAGAGAGTTCACACGCTTTATTTACAGACATGCCATGTGTCTTATATATTCGAAAAGAATAATTCTAGAAAAGAGAGGTTAGAGCGATGCAAATAAATACAAACGAGAAAGCAGCACGGCATTATGGACTCTATATACAATAAATAAATGACAGTATATTGCTTAAATGAGTTTCCTCTAGTCTCTTCTACAAACCAGATCTTTCAAGTTAACATTTAACTTAAATAACTAATTCAAACCACTCCATCTAGCAGCGTTTTCCTAGTGCTCATGAACCAATCCCAGCCCAGGGAGGCGTTATGGCTGTTCTTTTCAATGAATATTATCACTGCAATTTCACAGATGCCTAATCGGACGGATTTGTGAGAAAAAGCGTCGCTTGACATTGATTCGATCGTGTAAAAAATGTCAAATTAAATTTCTTACAGATCAAAGCAACAGCAAAATGAAACTAGGGAGCAAATTGCGAAGCCACGTGGAAAGTTACTGAACTATTCAGAATAATAATCACCTACATAAATTCCCAAAACAGTCCAGTGCATCGTAGCGTGAAAACCTAAACGTTTTAAAGCGCTTTTTTACTAAAACGTTTGTGTAAAAAAATGTTAAAAATTAAAGCAGTACAAAATAAATTTACTAATAAAATTACAAAAAATGTTGCCCTGGAGCAAAAAAAAAAACCTAAACTAAAACTATAGGAAATATGGAAAACTTGTAAATTAGGAGAAGTACATAAACAAAAAATGCACATAAAAGTAATAAAAATAAATCATTCAATTAAAAATTTTGACTAAATGAAAACGAGAAATGTTGCCTCGGCAATGAGCTTAAGTGAAGTAAGTTGAAGCACTCGCTGGAAATGCACTAGTTCTTCTACAAATTATATTATCATAAAAAAAACTAAAAATCAAACAAGAAATATTAAATTACTACTGGTAAAATGTAAAAGTTCTGTAATTCTGAATGTAAAAAAAATTTAAATTCAGCTTAAAAAACTGAAGATGAAAGCTTGTGAAAAAGATAGGGGCTCGATTTCAACGATTCCTAAAAAGGTTGAATTTTTATTTTAGTTTTATTTTATCTATTTCTGCTATTCACGTTATTTTAAGCAGGGCCCACAGGTCCAAATCCTCTATGACCGCTATGACCCTCTAAGCAATGCTAAAATAACACTGGTCCACACATTAAACTAGGATAAAATAAGGTATTTTAACAAAAATAAAATTACATCTCACCTTCAAGAAAGGAGACGGGATCGATACTGATTTAATTTGAGCTTTAACAAGCCGTTTTATGTTTAATGCATCTTAACAAGCATTGATAACCAGGATTCAGTTTTTGATTATTTCTTCTCAGAAAATGTATTTGCTTCTGAAACCTACGAGCCTGATCCCAGCTGTCAAGCGAAATCCGGCCTGATAGCGTTGTTTTCTGAATGATTTATCTGCGCATAACCCGACCTGAGCCGGAACCGGACCGAGCCGGAGAAATATACTTCTTAAAAATACGTGCCCGAGTCAATTATTAAGCAGGCAGGCCTCAAAGTTCTGGACTTGATTTTTACATTTTGACAAGCATTTTCCAGTGCATTATCATGTACGTACGCACTCGTTTCCTTTACTAAGCTGCGACGCAATATAAATCGAAGGTAAACAGATGGACGGTAATGCTTTCGCTCCAAGAACAACGAAAGAAAGGGAAAAAAAAGAGAGAGCTTAAGACCGACAGACCCGAAATTAAACCCATTTCCGCATTTGATATGTCATGATTTCAGCGGGGCAAAGGCGTTTGACGTATAAATTGCAGCAAAGCTCTGCAGGCTTCGTGGTATTTAAGGATCAGAAGTCGAGAGGCGAATCTGCCGGGCCCCACGGGAGCAGAGGTTGGCTCACCTGAATGTAAATTAGAGTAATTATCCCTCTTTAAAAAAAACCAAGCGGAAGGCCAAAGGCGGCTGACGCTCTCTGCGATGTATAATTCACGAGAGTGACCGCACGGACTCTGTCCACCGCAAAGACGAGCCGAGAGCTTGCGTTACGCAGCGTCTGTGTGGCATTTGATGCACGTCAGCTCCGATGGCCGTCAGACGCCGGCGCGGTTAAACAGCTCTAAAGCGCTTTTAAAGGCAGATCAGTCGGTCCGTGGCCGCGGGGATCAAGCTTTCTTGGCAGCGCTTTGATACAGAAAGCCTTCGCGGTCTGCTGCGATGAAAAGAGATCGCTCTGTCGCTTTTTTACACGAGGTACCTGAAGAGAACTGGCAAGGTGTCTTCCGTCACGAGCGTTATCTACTTCCCAACGTGTGAATTAACACTCGCTTATTTCCACACGCAGTGAGTATTTAGACACTAGCTGCGCTTAAAAGCGTGAGAATGCCATCGCATTATTGGTGCGATAATGTTTGTTGTAATAAAGTGAAATGAAATCAAGCAGTAGAACTACGTGCAATATGAACATGTACATTTTCGAAAATATATATATGCAGTGTATGAACCAAAGTGTTGCACAAAAGGAGATAAAACATAAAAACAAATACAAAAAAGTTTCAAGAATCAGAATGCTTTGTGCCTGTAGTAAAGCTAAATGATGGCAGATAAATAAAAAATAATGCAAAAGTCAAATGAATATAAAAAAAGAATACAGCTGTGCCAGTATTGAGATTGCTTTGTGTTATAAAATAAATTGAAATAAAATAAAAATGGCAAAACAAAATAAACAAAAAATGCATATGATAATAAACAAAAGTAAAATTAAATTAAATTCATTAAATAAAAAAGCAACAACAATAATTAAACTTTGAGTAATTAGAATGGTTATGGCTGTTATTAATCATAAAAATAAAAATAAAGTAAAATTGTAAATAAATAGACAAATAAATAATTATAAAATATGTTGTATTTTATTTATTAATTACTTATTTTTCTATTTATTTATTTACAATTTTACTATATTTTATTTTATTTTTATGATTAATATTAGCAAAACTCACGAGAGTATTGGGAACGCTTCGTGTCTGTCTAATAACTAAACTATCAAATAACTAAAAGCGGCAAAGTTTGTGGTTGTAATAAATCAAAAAAAAAGTACAGATATTAAATATATTCGTAATATTTTGGCAACATAAACACTGAGCATATTTCAGATTTAAACTGACTGTGATACATATTTGTGATTCTGCTGTGCTGATATAAGAACTGGTTATTGAAAAGCAATTCAGTTGGCCGCTACTACTGATCTAATATTATTGATGCAAAATTGGCAATGGATGTCATATACAATAAAATAATAAAGCAAATAAGATTTCTGTTCAAGAAAGACAGAAGAAAAACACACGCATACCATACTTATTTAATGCAATTTGCACCGTGTGTATTCTTTGCATATAAAGCGTGACAAGCCAATGATAGATAGCGATGCAAATATGCACAATACATAAACACTTACTAGCATTAAATATTCCACATGCGGCGACAGGTCTCGCAGGCCAAACGTGGCACCGCCACAATAGAATCAGTGATGGTTTTTTACAGCGCGCGCCGACCATTCTCATCTGACTGCTGGGTTTTGTGTTTTTTGGGGGTTTTTTTCCCACAGAAAAAATAATTTCAACAGCTCTAGGCTAGAGCAAGTTATGCATAATAATCAGAACTGGAGGACCCAGTCAGGGCTCGCGTCAGAAAAAAAAGTTCCTTGATGAATAATACAATGCTTTGGAGAAGCAACAAACGGCGCACAACAAAAAGCAAATCTGAATTTCACACTGCAGCCCCGGTGCAGATGGGCTAACGTATCGACAGCGTGCGAACCGCGTTAACCTGATTAAATATAGCCATTAAATCTTCTGACGGGCAGATTCCACGCTTCACGTTCAGCGCTTTCCATGAATACAGTACACTTCTGTTGTTATGAAATCTAGTTATGCATTAGAAGTAGAAATTCTACATTTTTGGGTCGCCGTTAGATACTGTGTGCAAGATAAATTATAAACTATATAAATTAACAAAGTATGTCGGCACACTTAAAGTTTACTAAAAAAAACACGCATTATTTAACAGACTGGAATCATTAAGATCTTTCTCTTATGCTCTGCAAAGCTACATTTATTTGATCAAAAATGCAGTGCTATTATTACAATTTCAAATAAATATTTCTATTTTAATACACTTTAAAATGCAATTTATACAATGTAGATTTTCCAGCGTCATTACTTCAGTCTTCAGTATCACTTGATATTAAAAATAAATAAATAAAGCTTGGAGGAAAATGTTATTAAAAATGATTTTACCAAAAAAATTATTATTTTTTTTTAAAGGAATAAGCTACATTTAGGAAAGTTTTTTTTTTCACTAAATAACTTATAATAATTATTTAATCATGTAACGATTAAATAAAAAGCTTATATAATGCAGAAATAATATAAAAATGAAGGTGAATATGAAAAAAATATGAAATCTAATATTTACTTCGATCTCCGCAGTTCAACGACCAACGTTTTCTGCACCTCATTTCACTTGTCATTTATTTAAAAAAATTAAGAAAAAAAAGAGTTCTAGTTCTTATTTTATACCATATTCCTGGAAATTGCCACGCGTTGTTGAGCTGGATCTGTGAGACGAGGCTTTAATTTCTGAGCTGCCATTTGTCTATGATCTGTGTGCTTCGAAGCGAGCATTAGCACAACTCTAATCTTGTAGCGCTGGCAGAGTCCTGAAAGAATGAATTACGATTTATGCCTTATCAGCACTAAAAAGTGACAATCTGGAATTTCTGGCACCTTATCTACGGCCCGTGCACAGGCCACGTTTTAAACACCTTCTTAAAGGTTGCTGTTGAACGCAAACGCTGATACTACGGCATTATGAGGGAATGTAACATGCAGAATTAAACGGGGCCCAGCTGGAAAAATCGTACTGTTTGACAAAGAATTCATTCAAGCGGAAAAAAAAACCCAGACGTTTTCCAAAGTACATTTGGAAAGTTTGTGGCTGTTAATGAGGAAGAAAATAACGAGCCGTTTACTTAAATAGCATGTTTGCTAGAACTCAACAGAAACTTAAGCATGTCGTTTATTGTTAGTCTCCATTGTGAAAGTATGGATATCTGCCATCTGAACAGAGAAATGCCGTGAAGTCGTCAGAAAATTAAATGCTAATTACACTCTCTCCCAGCTGACAGCGTGCTGTTTAGGAGGAGATTGCTTTTCTTTATGGATCATAGAGGATTGTTGGTTATGGATGATGAAAAGCAAGCCTGTTTGCATTTATGAACGACAGGATTGTGCAAAAAGCTCTCACAAATAAAAGCTGATAAGTGTGCTGGTATCAGAGTTATTCGGCGTGTACCTTTGTGCTTCTTTTCATCTCGTTTCATACCTCATTTGCATCTGACTTACAAAACAGTAGAGCAGAATTCTGAATATTTCAGATTCTTGACTCTTGCCAATGAGATTTATACAGATATAGTTGTATATTGTTTTTGACGTATGTATATTTGCTATGCATGTACGTACAAACACACACACGCGCTACTTTCAAAAGTAACGCTTATTGCGTTACTCCGTAAAAAAGTAACCGGTTGCATTTGTTACATTTTATGGAAAGTTACGGACACTGGAAAGCTATGAACACTGATAACTTTCTTTAGGTAAATGTGTTCATAATCTGTTTTATTTGATGTGTGAAATGCTTATCGAGCAATAACTTAAAGATGATACGTTTCAGTAAGTTGTACTTTATCTTCCAACAAACCTTCTGATATTGATTCATGCTTATTTTGTGCTATAACTTGTGGTAAAGTGAACAAGCCGCTTAAATTTGATGGCATCAAAATGGAATTAAGTCTTTTAATTTAGCAATATAAATTGACTTTACTTGAAAGCTGAGATTTTTGGTGGTTTGGTATGGTACGGTAAGCAACTATGTCCGTTTCCATTGTGAATGGTAATTAAAATTGTGAACCGTACCACTTCTTTTCTACCCTTCTGTAAGGTTACCTAACACGGCAAAGTGTACCAAAAGGGTGGAGCTAAACTCAATGCAGAACCTGATTGGCTGACTAGAACCATCGCTTTTTCTTGATACAAGGAGATCCCTTTCACTCGTTCCATTCTGCTGTCCTTGAGTTTATTTACAATGGCTTTTTTTTTTTTTACATCAGACTGCGCAGACACAGTATTACATTAGATTTTATCATTTAATATTTTCACACAGACAATAGTCGTTTCTCGATATGCGTTCTTTTCTGTTCTTGTGGGCTAATGAAATGCCACTGCCGAAAATTTTCCAAGTTTTTCAGGCGAAAATGCAATTGTTTAAAACTCAAATCCGCGCTTTATTTTTAAAGATAACACCTATTTGATATGCTGATTTCCTAGCTCCAGGCGATCACCGGTTACTCGCTGTTTATGTATTCTCTTTAAGCAGCCTCAAGCTCGGACATTTACCGCTGACTCTGACCTCTCTGTAGAGATTAAACATGAGATACAATGCGTTTTGGGTAACGTTGTATTTAACAGGGATTCGTGGTCTCATGCATCTTTTATTTGTTCCTGGTAATATAGTTCTGGCTAAGAACAAAGTTGCATGTAACTATTTATTTTGAACTTGACAGCAGTACAGCGCTGACTTTGTTTGCTTTTGTCTTTATTACCTCTTAAGCCTCTTATACTTTTACGTTGGCTATTATTGCTCATCATAATTGACAAAAAAGGCAGATTCGTGCTTATTGTCGATCGCTTGCTACATTCTCTCATACACCACGTCTATCAAGCCGTACCGAATCATACCGCTCAGTGGAAACAAAGCACAAATTTCTTTGAGTTTATTGGATAGGAGGTAAGCTATATATAATGCTATGTAAAGGAAAACCGTTGACCTGGCAACCCTGAACTGTAGGTGATTTAAAGGGTTTGTTTTTGCATTTCTATAAAAAATAAGATTGTATTAATGCATCAATATCACGTTAACTTTGACTGCCTTTTTGCTATCCCTTTTATATGACAGAATACAATGTGTGTGTATGTAAATACCCACTAGGAATAGTAATGCATGTTTGGCATTCATAGCACTATTTCATTCGACGCTGCAATTTGGAATGCACTTGTTTCACTCTATATGAAATGGGACAGTGCATTTTGACTTTATCAGCATATGCATCATAATATCTGGATATATATTTATGTGACAGCTCTCATTCGCAATATCAAGATCTCGCTGATTCATGTAAAAATGCTGTTAGTGAAAAGTTTTTGCATCAGTATGCATAAAATGTCCCTATCACCTGAAAGACATCACTGAAATAGGTGTCTGGAGAAATCACACCCTTCTCTCCTTGACAGACTAAGACTCTGTAAACAGCTAAAAACGGTCAAGAGAGTGACTCATGCTTTTTAAGCAGTCAAAACACTAGCCAATCAGATTTGCTCTCTGCACATTCTGGTTTGCTGACTTCAGGTTGGCTAAAATGACTTTGGAGGTCAGAGATTTGGAAAGAGGGAGTATGACTCAAGTGAACAAAACTGCTGAAATCACCTACAGTATGAATATAAGACCAAATAGAAAACTAAAACGAAGCATTTTTATTTTTATTCTGTGTGTTATACCAAGGACAATTGAGAATTGACAAACACATTTTCAAACGTCTACAGTTTTTGGAAGTTTGATCTTCTTTAATAAGCTTTATGTTTTTGCATGTATTTTATCTCCTGACTGAACAATATCTATTTCAAACTCTTCAATTTCTATTTTACTTGAGTCAAGTGCTATATGTTGTTGAATCGTTCATATTTGAATGATGAACTGCTCAAACATGCATACTGCTAAAGAAACCGTTGTTAAACACTTGCAGTTTACCTACTGTATAAACTCATATATATATATATATATATATATATATATATATATATATATATATATATATATATATAAATGATAGGTTATGCTTTATTTTAATTCGCGATTAGAAACAAGTAACCAGTTACATTCTTAGGATGCAAGAAGGCACAAGAAGGCTTCATATATAAAAATGCTGACTCATTAGGTAATATTTTATTATTAAAATCAAATGATACGACTAGTAATATAGTGATGCTGTAGCTTTGTTTTTTTATGATGTCATAAGTAATTCAGTTCTATAGATCTATGATTCAGACGCCAGGTTTGATATCACTGGCGCCAAACACTATTGATTGCAATGATTACTCTAGGCAACAAATCAGATTTGAGCTATATGGCAGAGAGGATGATTATCAGTAAAAAAAACAACAACAAATGGCTTAAATTTCAGTCTTTTTCTCACATAAATGTTATATGTGACCCTGGACCAGAAAAGCATTTGTAGCAATAGCCAAAAATACATTGCATGGGTGAAAATCATATAGTATGTCATTAAGATATTAAGATCATGTAAAAACCTTATTTTTTGATTAATAATATGAATTGCTTAGAACCTGATTTGGACAACTTTGGGATTTGTTTTGCAAATAGTTGTATCTCGGCCCAAAAATCGTCTTATCCTAACAAACAATACACCAATAAAACATTATTTATTCAGCTTTCAGAAGATCTCTAAATCTCATTTGACTGGTTTTGTGGTCCAAGGTCATATACGACTTCAGGAGACTTGAAATGCGAAGTCCAAGTTGCACGGACCGCTTCAACGCTGCATTTTAGTGCGTTTTGCTCTCTTTGATGCAGAACAAATAAATACCCTTTCGCTTTCACTGCATGGACAAGAGCAGCTTGGGCGAGCGAAAGAAAGGTTTAGAACGTCACTCACGCAGACACAGAGGAACCTCTCCGCTCCAGGAGCCGTTGCCGACGCACGTGAGGACGGCGGGGAAGGACAGTTCGTATCCCATCAGGCAGCGGTAGCTCACGCTGGTGCCCCACTCGAACAAGGAGCCCTCCACCTCACCGTTAGACACGCCGGGGGGAGGAACGCAGGTCACTCCTGAAGAGACAAACACGGAGAGAGAGAGATTAGTTCATTAGGAACGCATGAAAGCCCCGTCACGCGGTCATTCATTTGCACGTGCTGCAAGCGTTGCGTCACACGTCCATTCAGTAAAGAGATTATGCAAATTAGGTAATGCCGCAAATGTGGTCACAAAAATGAGTTTGTTTGTTCAGTCTAGTCTAGATTTGAGTCTCTTATGCTCACCAAATGTGCATTTATTTGACTAACGAGGCTATAAAAACAGTAATACTGTAAGATATTGTTTTCTTATGAATATACTTCGAAATGCAATCCATATCTGTGATGCAAAGCTAAATTTTCAGTCTTCAGTGTGACATGATCCTTCAGAAATCTCAAGAAACATTTCTGATTATTATCAGCGTTGAGTGTAGCTTGTGTAGAGACCAAAATAGAAATGATGTAAAAATGAGCACACCTCATTTTAACCAATATTCATCCCTTCCATTAAAATCTGCATGTATTCTTTAACTTGAACTTGAGCTAGTGCGGATTTCTTTATTGTTTACGTGTTTATCAAACAAATAATACAAAAAAATACAGGCAATGATATTAACAAACATGCCCTAGATGTTTCTAACCAATATATGCGCAATTACTACAGATGAAACACACTTTCTAACTGAACACAAGAGAGTAATAAATTAACTTAATCTTACTAAATGCTAATCTAATAAATACTAACACAAAAATAACATCATATTTCATATGCAGGTCACTCAAGCACACATTCATCACGGTGTCTACATTTAGCCTCGGTTGTTTCATTTGTTCCCACCGAGCAGGAATTTGATTCATTCATATTCACTTCATTAAACCGACAACTTTAATACCCTCATGTAATAAATTAACATGATGTTTGGATTAAAAAAAATGTGAAAGTCTGTCAAACACTTGAGAGTCGAAATAAATGTTAATTTGGAATTGTCCCACAGTGTTGGTATGTTGTTGCTAGCTGTCCCACATCTCTCTCTCACACACACACACACACACACACACACACACAGAGAAGATCTACAATTACTGCTGTCAGGATCACTAGAAAAAACAACTTTAATTTACCACCTGCTTCCACACTGACAATGCCAAATAGTGATAAATACCGCAAAATTATTTTCATTTTTCACATCCAGACACATCGATCACAGAAAGAAAAAAGCCAACCAAACTTCCTCATGTAGTGTCGGTGTAGCCGACATTGAAGTCCTGATCTGTATTTTGAGTCTGTACTGCCCTCTGGCCAAGCTTTAATATTTTGTAGACTTGCCTTGAAAGCGTCTCGCTGAAGAAAGGAAGGTTTTTTTTCTGCCATTTTTCTACCATGAAGGACTATGTTCCACTTCAACATCATATAATAAAACACAAACACCGTCTTCAATACACACGTCACTGACGATCACTCCAGCATCTTCGAGTGTTATTTATGAATGGTGACTAAAACACGGCCCTTTCCGCTTGTTTTCTAGGTGTTAAGAGATGTGGAAGAGGCTGGCTAAACGCAACATTAGCTGGAAATCACCTCAGGGCTGAGAGTCATGTTTTTGCAACCGCTTTCACCTCAGCAACTGTTGCATCGTCTCTATTTGAACTTCGTGTTCGTTTCGCGTATGGATCGAACGTTAAATCCACGCGAATGTTCATTTACAAATAACGCGCTAGGACTTCCCGTGCCGGCGAAATCAACAGAAGTCAGCAAACGTCTGCGGGGCCAATCAAAAGGCGTTTTAAATTGCAAATGTAGAATTGAAAAAAGGACGCGGGGGGAGCAGATGGAAACTCGTGAGCTGATATTCTGACAGTGTTGGAGAGCAGTCGGTGGGGAGCAGCTGGGGTTTGGACGGCGTATGAATAAATGATGAGATGTTTTGGAAAGCAAGTGCCCCAATAAAACCTCTAAAAAAGATGTGCGGAGTCGCGCCGCTGCTCTGTAAAGATCCTATTGTTTGTGTGTAAATCTGCCCAGGCAAAACTAATAAATTAGACTGAAAAGGTCAGTTGCGAGTCTATTAGTTCATCGCACTGAATAGCCATCAGCTTTCATTAAAGGGACGCTTTAAACCAAAATTACAAATTTACTTAACCTCGTGTCATTGCAAACCCTTTCTTACGTGGAACACAAAATGACATTTAATAGGTCCACGAAAGAAATGTTTTGCAGGTTTATTAAGATTTGTTATTAGTCAAGTCATTCTAAATGAGTTTCTGCTTTTCCTGTCAAAAAGCTCCTTGAATCATGAGTGACAAATCGGGGATCAATTGTTTGACAGCACTAACACACACACACACACACACACACACACAAGTCAACATTTGGTGTGGATCAAAAAAGTTAATCAAAGTTGTCTTAAGACAAGAAAAAAAAACTGGTTTTAGGTTTTAGGACAACTTTGTGGAAAGGTTTTGATCCACTTCAAATGTTGACTACTATATATATATATATATATATATATATATATATATATATATATATATATATATACACATACATATATATATATACACACACACACACATATATATATATATATATATATATATATATATATATATATATATATATATACACACACACACACACACACACACACACACACACACACACACACACACACACACACTTGTCCATATAACTTCAACACTATATACTTATACACTTATGTTACAGATTTATAAGTGTGTGTATACTGTAGTATACATATAGTGCCCATAATACACAGCATGAGACCTATGTCTACAGTAAATACATCAGTACGTTTTAGTAAACACAAAAGCATCTGTAGTCCAAGGAACCATGATAAAGTTGTTAAATGTGGTGACAAATCTCCCAAATTTGCACCACTGCTACTCCTACAGCCATTTTTGGAGCTCGACAGCTTCTTCAAACTGAATTTCCCTCATTCTGGGTTCAACAGAATAAAATAAAGTCATATGCATTCGGAGTGACATGAGGTCGAGCAAATGATGACATATTTCATTTTTTGGTGAAGAGCTCCTCTAAGCTTTGTGCTGCATACAATTCTCTTCAGCAGGAAAATATGCCTTGCACGGCTGCCTGGCTGATCTGGAGGTGTTGGAAACATCCTGCGAGC
>NW_025048098.1:220000-232500 GCF_018831695.1 Puntigrus tetrazona
AAAGAAAATCTGATATTGGCTCAAATAAATAAATAAATAACGGCTGAAGGGAGAGCGCTGAATGCCACAGACAGAAATGACGCTTATCGCAAAGCCAAGATTGAATCAATGCTGAATACTGCTGAACGCTTCCAGTGATGGAGAGATCTGGGAAATACACAAAGGTAATTAAAATGAAACAGAGGCATTATTTAATAAGGGGGAACGGTTGGTAATTATTCTGTGTGTTTCACAATAGTGGAATACCTAAAAACAAATAAGTGTCCTATAAAAGGGATCCTGAGGATACCTAAGAAGGGGGCTAGGGGTCCTTGGAAAATTTGAGACGTAAAAATTTATTTAGTTTTTTTATGTTTAAGAAACTTTTTTTTAGGGCAATACTTAAAAAAAAGAAATATAATATTATACATACAATGAACAATTTTTCATTATTGGACATTAAAAATCAGAGTATTCATTTTTTTTACTAATAAATAAATAAATGATTAATTCTAAATGTGTTTGCTGTTGTAATAAATACTGCAAGAAAAAATATAAAATCATTTAACAATTTAAAATAATAATAATAATATTATTATTCACTTTTTGCAAAAAAAATGCCCTTAAATAAATTTAAACTTTAAAAAACCCAAATGTAACTAAGCGAATGATAAAAATCCAAGGGTAATAATAAAAAAATAAAAAAATAAATAAAATAAAGCTAATATTTAGTACAATAGGCAATTATTAATTTGTCTGGTGATTTGCCAATTCATTTAGTAACTTAATGGTTTTTAAATAAATTTTAGATTTTAGATTTTATATATAAATTAAAATAAATTGTAATCATTTTTGCCATGCGCAACATTGTGAAAACTCTTTAAATAAAAAAAGTGTTAAAAATCTAAATTAAAGGGTGTTACAGTACTTAAGATACACTTACTAGAAAATCAGAAAAAAAAAAAAAAAAAAAAAAAAATCACGTCTGTTACATTTGTCGTCTACCAGAGCAGAGAGGCCTGGTTATCACCCGTTTAGATGGTCTCAGTAATCGAAGGATACACAAAGTCTATGAGCGTTCCTGCAAGAGAGAGCTCAGAAAGAAGCACCGTCAAATATTCATGAGTCTCCCTTCTCTCTCTCTCTCTCAATCTCTTCTGAATTGCGCGAGGAAAAGTTGCGGTTAACCATTTCCTTTGATGCTTTCCTTCAGAAAAACAAAGACCCGTGTACAATCCAAGCAGCCTTGGCAACTACAGAGCAACATCTGTTTGTTTGTGGCACTCAATGCCTCGGCAAACCACCAAAAAGTCTCAGTATCGTAATTCGAGGAAAAAGAAAGGCCTTCAAACTCTGTACCTTGGCAGGAGGGTAGCGTTCCGCTCCAGGTGGCGTTGTGGGTGCAGGTGCGGATAACAGCGCTCCCGTTCTCCATCAGGTAGCCGGGCTGGCAGGAATACGTCACGTTCTGGCCGACGGTGAAGTCCTCGCCGATCCTCAGACCGCTGGCAGGTCCGCCCGGATCCCCACAGCTAATCACTATTAGAGAAGAAGAACCACAGAGTTCCAGATGTAACGCCCGGAAGAAAGCGCATTATGGAAATATATGTCTTGAAACGACGACACCATTACTTGTGTTCGCCTACATGAAGAGTCTAAACACACAACATCATTAAACTGTTTATGGACTCAAGACTGTCTCCCAGGGAACTAAAACTAAACAAATAATTATTCTGGATGCTTCTGTTACACTTCTGCCTGTCACACTGAGAGTATAATGGTCAAGCCTCGGGTTAGACAGCTGAAAAATAGCACATTTTGTCATCGTGCAGAATATCTTCAGTTCAATGCTAAGACTGTCAAAGATTTATATGAACAGCATCAAGCCCCTTATTGCATTCATAATAAATACTGCTGTTAAATGATTCATCGCATAAACGTTTTTGTTCACATAACATATGTGTGCGTACTGTGTATTTGTTATGTATATATAAATACACATGCATGTATATATTTAAGAAAAGTATGTTATGTTTAAACATACACATACATTATATATATATATATATACATATATATATATATATATATATATATATATATATATATATCACATATATATATATATATATACATATATCATATATATATCACATATCTATATATATATATATATATCTATATATCTATATATATATATATATATATATATATATATATATATACATATATATATATATATATATATATATATATATATATATATATATATATATATATATATATATATATATATATATATATATATATATATATATATATATATATATATATATATATATATATATATATATATATATATATATATATATATATATATATATATATATATATATATATATATATATATATGTATATATATATATGTATACATATATATGTATACATATATATATATATATATATATATATATATATATATATATATATATACATATATATCTACATATATATATATATACATATATATGTATATATACATATCTACATATATATCTATATATATATATATACATATATACATATATACATATATATATATATATATATATATATATATATATATATATATATATATATATATATATTATATATATATATATATATATATTTATATATATATATATATATATATATATCTACATATATATATATATATACATATATATATATATATATATATATATATATATATATATATATATATATATATATATATATATACATATATATATATATATATATATATATATATATATATATATATATATATATATATAATACATATATATATATCCACATATATCTATATATCTATATCTATCTATATATCTATATCTATATATATATATCCACATATATACGCATATATATTATATAAACAAAAACATATTTTTACATGTAAAGTTTATTTTATAATTATATTATATAAAATAACTTTTTAAAAACTTTCTATTAATGAAACAAATCCTCTACTTCTGACAGTTTTCAACATTAGTAAGGAGAAGAAATTATACAAGAGAAATACAATTAATTTATATTTTAATGTGTTTTAATGAATTTAAATCAGGAATTATTTTTGAAGGATCATGTAACACTAAAGACTGGAGTAATGATGTTGAAAATTCAACTTTGCATTCAAGAATAAATTGCATTTTAAAATAAATTCAAAGATTCAATAATAACAATATCTCACAATATACCTGTTCTTACTGTATTTTTGTTAAAAAAACAACTGTGTGAGCATAAGAAACTTTAAACTTCTTTAAACACCCCCGATCCCAAACACCTAAATAATAGTGCATCCATGTCAATTTGCAATGCTCATAGTCACATTTTATATTTGCTAATGTTCAAAAGCATCACTTTTCAGATATCCCAGCTTATTAATACTGTTTTGAAGTCCTAACATGATTATTATTGTGCAAAAATGCTAAGTAATAAAAGGTGTCCAAGTTTTGCTGCCTCTAGTGTTCATTTCTTTAGGAAACTGCACTGATATGTACTTGTTGGTGTGCAAAAAGCTCACCAAAGTTTATGACACGAGAGCAGGGGGTCAAAACAACACTGACAGAGGAACAGCTCTGGATTATCTGTCAGTCAGCCTGCATTTGCATCAACAGGACCGATATGAAGTCAACGTGACATTTAAAAAAGACAAATTAGAGCTAAGTTTTGACACGCATGTAATCACAGCGCCTTTGGGGGCGGGACTTCCTGTTCGACTAATCAATGACAGATGGAGGGAGTGTTTAATTACATTCATCATTCGTGCCATTCTGAAATGACTTCACCTTTAACATCCCCAGTTTATCTTGTCACATCAACAAAGAGCGTCTCCTCAGAGCGTTGAGTAATGTCATGTGAAATTCACCGCAGTCCTGCAGCACTCCCCCGCTCATTATTCTCCCACTACCCCGACATCAATCTGCCATTATACGTCAGCGTGAGATTGATTCTGCCTGTCATCTCATCCTACTATTACTAAGACAGCGGCAGTAATAAATCTAGCTCCATTAATGAGATTGCTCATGAGGTGAACAGGGTCCACTATGAGCAACAACAACTGCATGATAAGATGGTTGGGCTAATTACAAATGGGCGTCTCGTTATTACGGAGACTCTTTCCTGTTCGAATGCCAACATTTATTGAGGAACGCAGTCGGGGGGAAGAGCAAAACAGATGAAGGAAGGCTTGAGCGCAGCCAGCATGTTTGAGTTTTTCCGGGATGTGATACAACAGCTTGGGTACGTACAGGTGCAGTTGGGCTCGCTGCCAGACCAGGTACCGTTGGCCAGGCACTGACGGGAGGGAGACCCCGAGAGACGGTACCCATCCACGCACGAGTACACGATGGAGTGAGAGAAGGTGGTGCCGTCGACACGAGAGACGCGGCCGTTAGCCGGAGTCCCAGGATTCCCGCACTGAACAGCTATTGGACGACAAAGAAGTGCGTTAGAGGTCATTCACTTCACGCAGGAATTTATAAACATGAAAAATAAAAAATCTATGCTTGTTAGGTAGACTCTAATTCGACATTTTTGAAGTATTGGTACAATAAAATACAATTTTAGTAAAAAAAAAAAAAACTTTATATATATATATATATATATATATATATATATATATATATATATATATATATATAAAAATTTTTTTAATATATATATATATTTTATATAAAATATATATATATTAAAAATATATATATATATATATATATATATATATATATATATATAAATATATGTATTTAAAAACAAATATATATATATATATATATATATATATATATATATATATATATATGTATTTTAAAAAATAAAATTATATATTAGCTTGAGGACCAATTATTAACTACGGCTTTTGCCTCAGTAAACTTCTAATTTGCTTTTTAATAGTTAGTAAGATAGTTACATTTGGGTATGTTGTAGGATTAATAAGGTCATGCAGAATTAGGCATTATTTTGTGCTTCATAAGCATTAATAAACAGCCAATACACGCTAGTAATATGCTTGCTAATAAGCAACTGGTTAACAGTGAAAGCTGGCTCTTAAATTAAGCGTGACCAAAAGCTAATTCAAACAAATAGTCCAATAGTACTTTATCACGCGCTCTTATTATTCTGTATTCATTTGGATTGATTTTAAAGAGCCTGGGATGTTTTTACTGGGATATTTTTGCCAAGGTAATAGGCGTCTTTCAGTTTTCTCCCCTCACGCACGGGGTTAAACTGCAGGAGATGTTGGTGTTTGTTCGGCCTGGAAAATCACAGGGGGGCATGATGGGATTTAATGCAAGACAAGCTGTTAGACCAGAGCTGCGTAGCAAAAACATTCAAGCTTGAGAAATTTCCGCCTCCTGGGACCTGCGCGCTAACAATCTGTAAATCTGTTTTATAGCCCAGCACGGCGCTGGACCGCAATAACCTGTCACCCTCGAGATGACACGGACAATGCGTCAGACTAAAAGAGCTGCAGCAGCAAAGAAAAACACTTTCCTCAAAAGCCTCCGGCGCAAGGTCGTCTTTTGCGTGAATTACGGAGCGCATGAATGGCGTGACGCCGGCTCAAACGTTCGGCGAGAGAAAAGACTTCTCGGTTTGATGCATATCAGCGTGCACCATTCACGCCGAGTTACTTACGCTTGCAGGTGGGCTGACGGCCCGACCAAGTGCCGTTGGGGAAGCAGATCCGTTCTGCAGAGCCGTAGAGCGTGTGACCGGTGGCACAAGTGAAGCGCACTTTGGCGTGCTGCTGAAAGCTGCCCTCCTCTCGGGTGGCATGGGCCGGCGTTCCCGGATCCCCGCAGGCGCCCCGTTTATCACCTGCAGAGACGAGCGCACATACATTCCAGATGCTATGTTGTAGATACTATTCTGCATGCTTCATCCTCAATTTTACAGTTGAGCAGGCACATGTATTTTTCTTCTGCTTGGATAGAAACAAACTGCACATAAAAAAAAAAAAAAGTTGACAATATGTTGCTGGGAGTATGTGCTACCCATGGGAGACCGAAAAACTGCAGACTTGGTCAATACGCGAGACATAATATACAGTTAGTCAGCCATTATTACAACATGAACTCAAAGCTGACTCTACAGTATCTTGCTCATTAGATGGCGACACTTGCTAAATAAATAAATAGATATGAAATATTGATTCGAGCTGAAATAATTATTTCCAAATGGCAAACATTTTTTTTCTCTTGTTTCAAAAACCTCTCTCTTTTTGTATTTTGCAAGTTATTTATGCATTAATAATGCATTTGTCGACTGATTCACAAAATAAACAATTTGAAATGTATTCTAAGAAAACAAGTTGTAATATATTGCGAAATTTTGCTAGTGAGTACATTTCCTTCTTATATGGATGTTTAGGTATTTTTAGTGGATAGGATAGGATAAATTAATAAATGCGATTTATAATACGGATTAACAATATATAATATAACACAGAGTTTTAAGGAAATAAATTCTTTATTTCAGCAAAGACACATTAAACGGATAAAGCGACAGTAAAGACTCAATGCACATCTCCCAATAAATGCTGAAGCAGCGGTACCGTTTTCAACACTGAAAATAAGAAATGTTTCGTCTAAGCATGTTAGAATGATTTCTGAATGCTTATGTGACACTGAAAGTAGTCAAGTGCAATATTTTTAATATTAAAAATGAAAACAGCTGAAAGCACTTTTTTAAATTTAAGGGTTACTATTTCACAGAATTACTGTTTTACTTTATTTTCTATCTAATAAATGTAGGGAATAGCTAATAAATTTCTGCTAAAATATGTAAACTTATGTGTGTTATATAATATATGTACATATTATATATATATATATATATATATATATATATATATATATATATATATATATATATGTGTGTGTGTGTGTGTGTGTGTGTGTGTGTGTACATATTAAACTGTGTTATAAATCTTAAAATATATTTTCTAGTCAGTTTAAAGTGTTCTTGCTGAATTAAAGAATTAATTTCCTTAAAACACTGATAATGATACATATTAAACTGTGTTATAAATCTTAAAATATGCTTATACACTATAAATATCAAAACCTCCACATAAGGAGGAAATCTTAATATATATATATATATATAATATATACATATATACACACACACATATATATATACACACATACACATATATATACACACACACATATATATATATATATATATATATATATATATATATATATATATATATATATATATATATATATATATATATATATATATATATATATATATATATATATATATATATATATATATATATATATATATATATATATATATATATATATATATATATATATATATATATATATATATATATATATATATATATATATATATATATATATATATATATATATATATATATATATATATATATATATATATATATATATATATATATATATATATATATATATATATATATATATATATATATATATATATATATATATATATATACATATATATATATATATATACATATATATATATGTGTGTGTGTGTGTGTGTGTGTGTGTGTGTGTGTGTGTGTGTCTGTCAGTCTGTGTCGCTTCTTTTATCATAGATTGCTTTCAAGGGAGTTAGCTGGAAATCGCTGGTTTCTGGTCCTTCACACCAGCCATGTGAAACGTCATGAATCCTAGACAGTCATTCCCAGCATAAAATACACCGCCATCTCTTTTCTCATCCTTCGAAACTCAAACTCTAATCTAATCTTGATCATAGATGTGACCACTGGGATTAAATTGATTAATAAAAGACAACTTGACAGCAAAACAGACCTGCTCAGTGATTTATCGGAGACATTATAAATGTAAGCAGGACCAGCGCTGCCCTCGGATCAGTCGAGAGCTTCGTTTGGCCACAGAGGAGTTTTTCAGCATGCCGAACTGCCACAGCTCGGATAAAGAGCAGTTACGGATCTCAAAGGAACACTTCCCCCGTTCTCTGAGCTGTCACTCACCATGCTGTTTCAGAAGATTTCAAGAGAGGAACTTTTTGTGCGTGAAAATACTATTTGATTAAGCTTACACAATCTTTTTGCTCACCTGCCTTGTACGATTATGTAGAGATGTGAACTGTGACAGCCAATAGACGAGCAAAAAAAACTATGAAAACAGCTTTTTATTACTGGAAAATCACCCACTTCCTCTTGCATTTCACCTCCTAGATTTCTAATAAACCTGTACGCTATAAATATTGCTGGCTCTGTGACGAATCGCTTATGTTCCTCTATTGTAAGTCACATTGGATAAATGCGTCTGCTGAATGCATACATAATGAATAGCTCAGCAAAATATATATATATATATATATATATATATATATATATATATATATATATATATATATATATATATTTGTACTTTTTACTGCACCCTCGTGTCTTTCTTAACTCACATAACTTCATTTCTTCCATAAAACAGAAAAGATGTTTCGAAGAATGTTCATACTGCTCCATTCCTTTCTAAATTCCTTTCTAACTAAAAAAAAAACCTTTGATTTTAATTCTTCTGAAAATATTTGAGACAAACAGCCTAAAACGTAACTCTAACATCTAATTTTTGCACATTCAAAAATATTAGTAGAGTAAATTAATTTAGTTTTATGACATTACATTCATCTAAAGTGACAGTGCAACTAAACTGACTGAATTCCACAAAATATTAAACAGAACAATCGTTTACAACATCTACAATATTGATAAATATTTCTCGAGCAGGCAAATCAGCATATTAGAATGATTTCTGAAGGATCATGTGACACTGAGGACTGGAGTAATGATGCTGAAAATTCAGCTTTGATCACATGAATAAAGTACATTTAAAAAATAAATAAATACTACAACAGAAAAGTTATTTTAATTTGATCGATATTATTGTTTTTACTGTATTTAACTTCTTAAAAAAAAAAACTATAAGACCTTTAATGATAGTATATATGTGAGAAGAGTTTATTTGCAAAAACAGATTTGAAAAAAAACATGTTTATTATTAGGTTATGTATTTGTTGTATTAGCTGTTTTTTTTTGCCATTTTTTCACCTTTCAAAAAAAAAAACTGTTTGTTTGAGATTTATTGGATAGACGAAAAAAAAAACGATCATTTTTGTTAGAAGAATTATTAAAAATGGAGTAATCTGCTTTTGCAAATGAACTTGTCATATACATATAGGCTCCACGCGCACATTATTTTTCCAATAAAAATACATTCACACAGACATCTATTGTATGACTACAGAAAACTTGCGATATTTCAAACAACTTACAAATACAAAGTTGCTGTTTTTTAGTCTTTTTTTGAACGTTGACAGCCCAGCTGGTAGTTTAATGCCTCCTTTTGTGTTTAAAACTAGAAAGAAAGTCACATGCAGGTTTGTAACAACACGAGGGGCGAGAAAACCACAATTTCCACGGATGTGTGAACCGTTCCTTTAAAAGACGCATGAAAACACATATTGCCATTTTGAAGTGCAAAAACCAGGCGAAATTCTCAAGAGGAACAATTAGACGCGTTTATACGTAGTTGCTGGCGAGGAGACGAATTTGCGGGCGCGTGAGAGATGCGACACCTTTCCAAATGACAGTGTGATGTGCAACAGGCTATCAATTATCATCTAGCGGCTGCCAGAAAAAGCCATTAGCATAAATAATTATGGTAAAATATTCATTGAACAGAGCCGGACGGCGCGCGTCGCAGACGCTCCGAAGCACCGAGGCCCCCGTTTCGAGTCAGCCGATGACCCGGAAATCAAATCCTTTTTAATTACGTAAACGAGCACCCCGAGGCCAATCGGAAAGTCCAGACTCAGCAAGTGGCCCGCGAACCCGAGGGAATGACTAACCGGTGATTAAAACCAGCCTCCGGTTCTTCACCGCTGCTTAACCGGCTCCCCGTACATAAATAAACAGGAAAAAAAACAGCACCGTGTTTTCCCAGTCAAATACTTTCGCTTTAGTTCATTAGAAATCTGGGACATTCCTTTTCTACTCTGCGGCACGGAAAATGAGGGGCGGATTGTACTCATCTGACATCATTCCAAGCATGCTGATGCAGCGCAGAGAAAGAAGGACGCATGCAGAGAGAGAGAAAGAGACTCTATTCAAGGCCGTTTGCGCAAATATCCAACCCTGATAAAAAAAAAGGAAGGTGTCACGATGGAGAAAGGGCTGACTTTTCTTCCTCGTTAACCTCAATCGCGCCGACGTCCTGCTTTTGTTGGCGAGTTACGAACAGACAGGTCTCCGAAAGGATCGGTCCCACCTCAAACGGCCGAGACACAAAGCCGAGGATCTCTTGATGGACAACGTAAGAGCTCCGTGCGTGCTTATGTAACCTTCTACAAAGGTGAAGCTGTTGAATACTACGGACGGGGTTCTCGTTCCCGTTAATTGGCGCAGCAGCGAGGTGTGAATTTGCGTTAAAGGACGCCCACCGGTAGCTTAGCGGGGTATAATAAGGCTGCGAAGTTCCTTACGTAAGGAACTCTGATTCACCTGGCAGCGCAGAACGCTATTGATTTCGTTTGCCATCCATATTTTATCATGTAGTAGTGGCTTTTAGTCTTTAGCGGAATATGTTTTGACAAAAAAAAAAAAATGGTAGGCAAAAACAACAAACTCCCACGAAAGAAAGCAGGCGCTGCAGGGGATGTGGAATCTTCTTCAACTAAAACGTGCTGCTGCAAATGCTTTGAAATAAATCCATTTGATCTATTTTTAGTAGAAAGTTTATATTATAAAAATTATAGATTGATTTATTTATTGATTATTGATAATATGATCAATATTTAATTAAAGAAAAAGTCAAATGTAAAATGATTTAGAATATTTCAAGGTTATTAAAATTACTTTTATTGTTTTACTATATTTTTGATCATATAATTGCAGACTTAAATTTTATATATATATATATATATATATATATATATATATATATATATATATATATATATATATATATATTTTTATATACAGTTATTTTTGCAGTTTTACTTTTATAAAAATAGGATGGTTATTATTTCACAATATCACTGTTTTACTGTATTTTTGATCAAATAAATGTAGGACTGGTGAACATTAAAGATGTTTAAAAACATTTAAAAGTAGTGTTTCTGTCTACAAATCTCTCAATAAAGTGTTCTCAATAATATGCCAAAAATATGACAGTTTTGTTTTAGTTGCTTTCAGAGAAATTAAATGACTCAAAAACAAGAGAAACTCCCATGAAAGCCAGAGCTCCAGGGGATGCGGGGCTTTCTTATCTTAAACAAAAACATGCAGCTGAAAATGCTTTAAAATGAAGCCAAGATGCAACTGGCTAACTTTTGCAAACCTACGGTGGCACACGCCTCCCAAAATTTCCAGCAATCGAGATGCTAGATTCCCGACGAACGTCCCAGAAATCCAGAACACAGTCTCAACATCAAACCTCCCGAGAAGCGCCGAGCATGTTCACACAGAATAAAGAAGTAATGCTAGAAAGACACAGAGAGCCCCGAGGAAAGTGTTATTTCTCAGAGGTTGCTCTTTCAAAGCTCAGGAGGATTTGAGATGTGCTTCATTTAGGTATCGGCTTCGTGTCTGATGTTTCTCCTGAAATCCCTAGCATAAACTTAACATGATGTACAGTGCGATTAAAACGACTGCAATTAGCGGGAATCAGATGCATTCCAAATGCTAATTATAAATAATATTTATGTCCACTATGATGACGCGCTCATTTAATGACAGCATATATATATATACATATATCATCTAATAACGCATTCTCCTTCACATACTGTTTACAAAAACAAATGATTATGTGAAAGGCAGTATAGAGTACAGCGTGCAGTATTCAGCAGTGGGCTGGTACTCCATTCTGAACAGTCAAACTGACAAAAAGCAGACAGAGGAGGAAGGATTGAGAAAAAAGGAGAACGAATGAAAGAAAGAGAGGAAACTCCCAGCTCATGCTGTTTTTGGGTCAGTGCGTGCAGCACATGCAGCGCTGCATACAGATGCACACGGAGACCACTGTGTCTAGATTCCTAGAGGCTTTTTAACAGCGTTAATACATCATTTTTTATGTTCCGTTAATGTTTGACTGATTGCGTGCACATACTATAATTTATATATCTGCAGGAAGTCTCCTCACCGAGGACACTCACTATAAGGTTGCATTTATTTAATTAAAAATACAGTAATGCCGTGAAATGCTATTACGATTTGGAATAGCTGTTTATATTTGAATACGTTTTAAAATTTAATTTATTCCTTTGATGCAGGAATTACTCCAGTCTTCAGATCGCATAATTCAGAAATCATTCTACTACGCTGATTTACTGCTCAAGAAACGTTCGGTGATATTATTCATGCTTAAAACATTAAAATGCATGCTTAATATTTTTGTGGAAAGCGCGATGCATTTAAT
>NW_025048098.1:237500-272500 GCF_018831695.1 Puntigrus tetrazona
TCTAAATGTTAAGAAAAAGGCAGCAGTGGCTGATTTGCGTAGTCGTTCACATCCCAGCTGCATTAATTCACCGCTCGTGCGCTGCCGAAGAAACACACATAAGCTCTTCAATTCAATTTGGCTAAGCTTCTTTTCAGGCCTGTTTTTGATGTTTGCTTTCTTTTGAATTGGAAATGCACCTGAATAAAACCAAGGAGGTTAACATTTTCATAACATTCATCAGGCTGAAAGGCTGAGGGGGGGGAGGAAAGAGGCTGCTTATTAAAATTCCCAGTCTAAGAGCAGCAAGTAGCCTCTGTCGGCCAAGAAAAGCGCAGAATTACCTTGTGTACACTTGAGAGAAAAACAAGACTAATAGATAGCTAGCAGGATTGCTGCTTTTCCTTCACGGTGTAAGTAGCTCGGTGGAAACCGACAAGAAACGGTCAAATTCAGGTTTGAAGCAATTACAGGGACAGAGATGGAAAGCGAGAGCAGGAGGCAATTACTATCTCACAGGCAAATGAACACGTCTCTCTAATGAATGTGCACTCCGAGCCTTCGCTTCGCTCGCTCTTGACCTTAATACTCCTCGCTTTGGCAAACTGTAGGAAAGGTGCGTTAAATTCACCGCCGTCCACCGCGCAAACTCAACGTGTCTGGTGCTGCTGGAAAAACTTTTGAAGGCTTTTTACACAGAAAGCGAAGGCTTCATCATAAGGGCTCTTTGAACCCGACGCTGCACTCCGCTGCATGCTGGCTAACCTGTGACATTTTACCTCTCCGACGGAAAGAGTTCAAAGATTGTCAGCGATAAAGAGTCAAAATAATGAGAAATAAAGTGTTGGGAGAGAACCCACGCAGACGTACCCAGGCATTCTGGTAATGGCTTGTCCCAGTAACCCACGGGCTGGCAGGTCAGGACCGACGAACCGAAGAGGTAATAGCCGGGATTGCAGTCGTACGACACCACGGTTCCGAAAGTGAAGTTGCCGTACTCAATTTTGCTCTTCCTGATTGAGTTGGCCGGTATGCCGGGATCCGTGCAGTTGACAACTGAAGAAAGCAAACAGATGGCCCAAAAAAAAAAAAAGAGAAAAGAAAAGAATCTGTGTCATCGTATGATAAGTGTGGCAATTCATAAATAAAACACTAAACAGACAGCAGATTGCTTATATAATTTTAGATTATGTAAAATTACATTAAAATTACATAAAAATATAAAATTAGATAAAAACAAATAATAAAAATTATAAATTAAATACAAATTATAATATATATACACACACACACTATATATATATATATATGTATATATGTATATATGTATATATATATATATATATGTATATATGTATATGTATATATGTATGTATATATATATATATATATTTTTTTTTTTTATTTTTTAGCCATTTTTTTATGATCTATACACACACACACCATATCTATCTATCTATCTATCTACACATAACACCTGTAAATAACCTATGATCAAATATAATATAATATAAACATACAAATAAATAATTTGGATTACTTTAGCAAACACTTTTATCCAAAGGGACTTACAAATAAGGAGAACAATAGAAGCAATCAGATTAATTTCTGTTAGAGTTAATCATTTCTGTTCTGTTAATCGTTTATGTTAGAGTGTTGGATTACAACGCCATGATTGTGCTGAAGAAAAACGTGATTGTAATAAATGGACATTTGCATTTTAAATCCGGACTTCAAATAAGCTTCAAAAGCTAACCTAAAATTTTTTTAAAAGATCATTAACTAGTTTAACTCCACTATATTTGACACACACACACACACACACACACACTTCTTTACGAAATTCTTTCACATTGTCTCTGAGGACTCTTGGTGTTTCAGAATAAAATAGACCTCTTTAGAAGTTAAACCTGTAGGACCTTTTGAGCATCTTTCACATTTGAAGAGGTTTTAGCAATCGGCAGGAACCTTGAAAAGCACTTGATGAGTCTGAAAGCTTTTATCGATTTTTTCTAAAACCTGTATAAAATTCAGAGAACTTTACACTCTATGTCATTCCTTAAGTGTTTGTGGAGTTACTCATTTCCAATAAGAAGTATAAACATTTCACGAATACATTTGTCTTTGTGCCTCCACGTATTCTCTGAAGTCTGAAGACATTGATGTTTCTGTATGCTGTGTCACGATCCGCCACAAAACTGTCTATGGAGTCACAGCACATGAACTATTACACAAATGAAATTTGAGATGAAGATTTTCTCACATTCAAGTGTTTTTTTTTTTTTTTTTTTTTTCACACTATGCTGCCGCATGATATCAAAAGTCGCAAACCTAATTATTAAATGAACATTAAACTACTTATGTTACAGCGTTTAAAATGTCGCGCTGGGGGAAAAAGGTGACAAAAGCAATCTATCAAATGTAGATTTAACGGACATTGTTAGTCATCTACAACTTTTAGACAAATTACAGCATTACACTAAGTTTGTTCAACCACATGGTGAGATAAAAGCACTTATTTGTTCATAATTATTGGACAAAACCGAATTCCAGTCATGTAATCAAGCCAACATCACTGTTGATCACTTCATCCGGTCTGTTGTCAGAATCGAGCACTACAGACGATCCTCCGAGACTCTCGTAATCACGCCGCTAACAAAGCAGAGATTAGATTCAAAACATACATCTTATCTTCTGATTTGCAGGGCTAATCTGTTGCTATTCAGACCATGACTGAACGAGTTACTGTTGGCTGAAAAGAGGGCCAGAGGGCTCTCCGAGCTGAAATTGGTCATTCCTTTTTTAACTGCGGCAGCCTGAAAGTCATTTCCATCAGCGCCACAGTGCTTAAATTTCCCTATAATGAGAAAAGAAGTCATTTGGTCCAAACCTCGGCATGTGGGCGGCTGCTGGCTCCATTGGCGGTCCGCTTGGCACTGCGCTTGAGACGGGCCTTCCAGAATGTAACCGTTATTACAGAAGAAGGTCACCACGTCGTTCAGGTTGAAGCCGTCGCCGACGGTGCGGCCGTAGATAGGGCTGCCCGGATGACCGCAGCTAATGGCTGAAACGCAAAGGAGGAAAATTACTGTCGCCTATCATACACCAGATAAAGCTTTAACAATGCTACACCGAATTACAACAACAAATTCAGTGCTGCTGTGTTTTGAAAGTAGCAATCATTCAAATTGATTTACTTTTTTATGAAGTACCTATCTTATTGGATTTTTGAAAATTGTGAATGAAAACATCCGGCAAAGTTTTGCATCTGAAAGCGCAGCGTGTATAAAGTTACCGTCTCTCCAAAGAAAGAATTGCACACGCAGAACAAGAAAAATTTGAACTCCGAGTTGATCTGTATGAAAATGCAGAAAATGCTTTCGTAGCGTTAAAAGCTCACTAACGCTGCTATAAATGACATCGACCAATCACCGGAGGGGGTTGGAAAAAGTTTGGGAGTCATTGAACAAATAAGGTGAAAATAAATGCAGAAGATTATATTAAGTGACCCTAATACCTGTGTACTAGCAACTATGTGAGTACATAGTACATTTTAGTACATTTAGAGTCCACAGTTTAAGTGCTTAGTATCTACAGCTATAATATTTGTGTAATAACACATTGAATGGTATGTGTAAGTACAGATGTGTAACCTTGGTAACAACATCTTTTGGTGATGGAAGCGCAAATGTGTAACAGGACAAAAAGCCCTATTTAGTAAAGAGAAGAAGTTACACTTTATATAGTAAGTAGACAATTCCTATAGATTTACCATGTAATTACTCTGATGTTACACATCAGCGGCCAGTTAGTTGTGTTGTGTTGTGTTAATTGTGGTTGGTGTCCAGAATGTTATACTTTATGTTAAGAGGACAGTTTCTGAGGAGTTAGCATGTAAGTTGGTATTACAGTACTGCACCAACTAAAACCTACCCATCTCCACCCCCTGGATTATGGTTACAAAATGTAGTTACAATTACTGTTACACGAGTACTTAGTCAAGTTACAAATTTATACTTACACAAGCCATTCTGAAGGTTCTTACATGTGTGTAGTTACAGATATATTACAGCCAATGTACCAATGTGTACTAACACTGTAGTTACATACTACATGCATCTAGCCACTATGTAAGTACACAGGTATTAGGGACACAATATAAAGTGATTTTCGACCTTGCATGCACGTCAACCTGTTGTTTGGGACTCTCAAAATCCAAACACAAACTTTTCATAAACCGCAATTTATTTGAAGATATCGCTAAAAGCAGTAAATAAGTTAACAGAACAAGTGAGTTCATTCAGTCAAGGATTCCTCATACTGATGTAAAACAGTGAATTAGCGTTTGAATTGATTTGTTCGAAAGAGCTGAGTCATAAGTTTCATTTGTTTGCGAACTGGACTGCGATGTTTACGCTGCATGCTTTTGATTTACTAAAATGAACCACTCAAAAGAATAGTTTGTTTGTGCATAGGACTGTACTGTTTGCATCGCATGATTTTGATTTACTAAAAAGTATCATTCAAAACAAGCCAGTCTGTTTTGAAACGGACCGCATTTGCACACTACGTACTTTTGATTCACTAAAAAGAAACTCATTTACTCATACATTGAATTTGCTTGCAGTAAGATTACCCCGGTCGCACTAAACAAAACCTTCTGTCTATAGAACAACATAAAGACTCGATTCATACGCCAGATTCATATTCCCTATTCAGGTTATACTTTATTTGGCCATGGCACTGGAAACTTTACAATTGAAGTTTGGGAGTTGTGCAGGAAACCCCCAAAATGGGTGAAACTTATAAAACGTCTCTCTTTAAAAAAGAAAACCTCCAAAAAAACACTCACTCAAAATAAATAAAAATAACCAAATGATTAAAATGACAATAAATAAATACAAATTTTAAATCACTTAATTTTAAACACTATAATTGTGTTAGAATTTCTAGATCAAAAGGTTTTTAAGATGAGAATTCAGTCAGCTGTGTCCTTCCTTTTGCCTACTGGCGTATTTCCAGAATGTGAATCTCCAGTGCTTGACAAGAAAAATTAAAATGCAACTTGTATGTAAGCATTTATCTAAGCAGCTTTGCGTTCTGCAAAATCACAAATAAAACGAGGCAAACATCCAAATCACCCACACAAAATCAGGTGGTGTTGGTGTTTTCCCTCATCAAGTGTTTCATTGGTAACGTCAGGATTTGTGTTTGATGCCTGTCACGGGCTGAATAGGGGGTTTGCCTGCATTACATGTCAAACTAATCCTCTTGGAAGCAAACCAAACTTCCCCCGACGTGCATTACTCATGTGCTGTGGAGAGGACTTACACACGCAGGACGGCAGCAGCCCGGACCAGTTGTGATCCTGCTGGCAGATGCGCACAGAGGAACCGATGAGCCGGAAACCCGGGTTGCACTGGTAAACTACGGTATCCCTGTAGCCGAAGTTCTCTCCGATCACCTGACCGTTCACTATCCTTTCCGGAGCGCCGCAGTGACCAGCTGAAAAAAAACATTCAGTTTATTTATTACAACATGGTTCATAATGCGTAACATGTTTGATAGAAGACAGACATGTCACTGCATCAGTTTAAACAACATTGCTACAGACCAGTCAGGTTTTAGAGCTATAAATCTGGGGATATGTATTAAAATATAAAATTTAAATTGAACAATGCACTAAATTGATTAAAATAGCTGTGCAGAGTTACATAAGATTGCTATTTCAAATCCATCCATCCATCCATCCATCCATCCATCCATCCATCCATCCATCCATCCATCCATCCATCCATCCATCCATCCATCCATCCATCCACCCATCCATCCATCCATCCATCCATCCATCCATCCATCCATCCATCCATCCTGAAAACGCCGTTGATACCTGGCATACCTCCAAACACCGTGTTTAATTAATTTCTATCTTTGCTCTATTGTTTTAATTTATTTTATTGCTTGAAAACTATTTACTTAATCCGTTACTTGATTTCATTGCCGAGGGTGATAAAAGCAATAAAAGCCATCTTCCAAACTGTTCGATGCTTTGTTTTTCAAAAATGCCCTAAAGAATCCACTTATGGATAATTAGGAATTCGGAGTTAAGTGGAATCTGATTCACAAGCATAATCTTTCCATTTGTGAAAATTCCCCATGCCGAGTTCAGCCTGTGATTCGATGGGAATATTATTGCAGGACCATGTCCTACTCGAGCAAATCACATTGTGTGGTGCGATGCATAGAGATATTCACGATCCACCCACAGACAATGAGTGTTCAATCCCACAACAGATACTGCAATATCGATGCATCCGAGGATCAAGACAGCGGATTTGAAGACGCTTTCATCGGACAAAGTAATGCACAACATTGTTTTACTCAGAGATGATGTGATGCGAGACAAAGAACGATGGCAAATGGAGAGCTGTCTGGTTTTTTTTTTCTCAGATGTGATTGATGACAGAACTCAGCAGAGTCCGGCACACTTCACAGAGCACCGAGTCCGCTGAACTACTGCAGAAATCATTTCTTCACCTCTGTCCCTCCACAGTGTTCCCTCACTTCATTCCCCCTCGCGCAGCTCTCTTACACAAATACGCTCATGCGATCTGTGCAAACACGTGAGAACCTACCACAAAAGATTTTGCCTTTCGTTCCAAATCCTAGTGCACTGCCTACACAGACAAGTTTCCTTTTGAGCTTGAATCTTAACTGAAATGGGACCTTAATAGCGATCGAAGATTCTACATATGCAGACACTCGCAGAATTCGCTGAACAGCTGAAACAATAGCATGTTGCTACGGTAGCCCAGAGAAACTCTAATAAGTACAAAAATACACACACAGATAGTATTATTAGATTTCATTTGATGTAATTAGATTAGACTATTTCCTGTAGCAACAGCAGAGCACTGCGTTAGCGATGTCAAGGTTACGGATTTGATTCTCAGGGAATGCATGAACTGTAGACACACATGGCCAGAATGCAAGTTACTTTGAATAAAAACTAATAATTGCATAAAGTAAATTCTATTAAAGGCATTATATTTCAACCTGTCCTCCAACCAATACGCCCATGGTTTGTACAAATCCCTGAAATACGACCCATCTTACAATCGCGCCCCTATCGGCAACAGGACATTTGCATATTAATGTTTTGTACTATTTTATCTGCTTCATAATTTTGGCTGAGATGAGATAAGATGAGACGTGATCGTGAGATAGAACCCAGAGAACACGCGTGCTCATAAAAGGTATATGCCCTATGCATTATGGTTTTGCACTATTTTTGTAACGGGTAGGATTAGGGATGGGTTTGGTGTGATCATACAAATTTTCACCTAGTAAAATGCTTTAATCACCATGAGATCCGTGTAAAAAGTCACACTGCGTGTAAACAAATCAGTCATTTCGATTGGTAAGGACAGTTATACGTAACACGACACTGTCATTATTATAACTTCAACTTTAAATCGTAAAAAAAGGGGTTGTACAAAGCCGTTTTTGTTGGAGGACAGGCTCTTATATGTATAGGTAATAACACATTTTTATTTCTCTCACATTCGTCCACTACCTTGGACTTTGTTTCCTCTGAGAATCATCAAAATGCATTATGGGACTGTTTTCGTCTAGGATGCCGACTTAATACTGCATTTAGTCAAAAAATGCACTTAAAGAAAAGATTTTTAAAAGAAAACACTTGTAAATACGCTGAAGTGAAAACAATTGCCTTGCCATATAGCGTTATGAATGTAATTTATAGGCACAAATTTTATACCATACTGTAAAATGTTGTCAAATTTATGATGAAATATTATAAACTACTGTATAATTTGTAACAATGAAAATGTAAAAATCCCTGTGTAGCCACATTGTGCTATTTTTTTATTTAAATAGTTTTGCCTTTTTATTTTTCTTTATCAGTATTGTATTTTAAACCGTTGTTGCGTAAAATTTTATTTAGGTATAAATAGTTGGTTTCACATATGACCTTGTGTACCATCTACTAGATATACTGTACAGCATTTATTATGGTGGTTGTGAGTATATTTTAAGGTAAAAAGCAGATTTTAGTAGTTAGAGTAGATTCAGTATATTATTTAATAAAATGTACAGGTTTAGGCTGTTAAAATATGCAAAAAACACCAAACCGCCATTATAGCAAAACATTTTCACATTTTAGAATAAATCCCTGGCAACCACATCTGCTGTTTTACAGTGAAGGGAATGCAGGAACTTAAAAGATGTATAGCTTGTATTTAATGCAAGTCTCTTTGGATGCAAGCATGTGCCAAAAGCCTAAAATGCATGTAAATTTAATGACGCCGTTTAATAAATGATGCGTATAAATTCTCTCACCTTTTTCCATCATCTTAGATATTTTTTCCACTGAGAAAGACCACAGCGTATTACGGGTCTGAGTTTTCCGTCAAGGTCAAAAGGCTGTATCTAAGAAGGAATAATAATGCCGCTTCTGTACCTACACGAGCAGCTCACTAGGCTTTATAGCTGAGCTTCTGTCAGCATGTGATGATACAAGTGCTGCATACAGTATAAAAAAGAAAAAAGAAAACCGCTGTTGCTATGGAAATCGAGACTAAATGTCACAGAACTCCTCATATGGCCTTTCAAGACCTGGTCTCCATTAAAAGGTTACACGGATGGTAATGTGTGGTGATGTTTTGAAAGAGAGAAGGTTTCTGGTGTTACCGAGACAGCGCGTCTCCATCCCGCTCCAGAGGCCCGATGCCAGACATTCCCGTACAGTCGAGCCCACCAGAATGTAGCCCGAGTTGCAGGTAAAAATAGCGGTTGCTCCGAAGGTCGTCTGCGTTCCAATTTTCTTTCCATTTGGAGGAGTGGGCAGCTCTCCACACGAAATGACTGCAGTGAAAGGCAACAGAGACCAGAATCAATCGACGCACGCCTTAAAGACAACACGCATGACTGTGGTTTACAACCCTGATAAACAAAAACCAGGAGAAATGCAGAGAAAAATGAGGAAAATGAAAATGTATAACATACATTACAAGAACTGATTTCTGAATAGATAACATTTTTCTATTTAACACTCAGATTATTCATATTTCTGTAACATTACCATTAAAAATTATTAAAAAGCTCACAAATTCTTTAAAATTAGCTTATCGCAGAGCCCTTCAAAGCTGCAGGCTCCCATTAAAGTCCACTCTATGGAGAAAAATCCTGGAATGTTTTCATCGAAAAACTACATTTCTTTTCGGATGCGGAAAGAAAGACGCGAACATCTTGGATCACATGGATGTGAGTAAATGATCAGGCTTTTTATTCTGAAAGTGAACTAATCCTTTAACCAAATTCGGCGATATTTTAAAGATGTGAAGATCTAACTTTTTCTTTGAAAGTGTAGCTTGATATTTGAACGCATTCGAAAAAAAAAGCAGGGCATAATTATAAAACTCTCTCAACAATTAGTTAAATCAATTAGAAGTAACCTTGAATGATCAAATGTACAGAAAAGACACTGCTACTTAAACTGCTTCTATGTAACTAACCAGTAATAGCGAACTACTACTTTAAAAGTGTTTGTAAGAGTAGTTTGTGTCTTGGGAAGCTACAATTCTCCAAACTTATCCGACTCATTCAAACCCAGTTGAAAATATAGCGAGAAGCCGAACGTTTGAGCTGAGAGGAGATCAGGGATGTGTTATATACGTGATACACTGTTCAGGAGCATTTACTGGTGCAGGAAAACCACAGCGGCATCATCATTTCATCTGTTATCAACTTCTCATCATCTTCACTCTGATTGTTGTTGTTTTTGAAAATTGACGCCGCAGTCTTCTCGCCAGGGTGCAGGATCCTGTCAGACACCATCAGTCATAAAGCGCTTCTAATGTTTAGATTGTGCCTCTCATATGGGAGCCATAAACACATTCATCACGTCTGTAGTTACAGCAGACGCACAACATTGATAACTCAGCCATCTGAGGACGGCACCTGCCGATGAAGGACTGCGATAGTAAAAAAAAAAAAAAAAAAAAAAAAAACAACAACTGAATTTACTCAGGATTCCTAGCTCATTCAGCTGTTTTTGGCATTGCATGTTAAAGGAATAGTTCATCCGAAAATTGTAATATGCACACGGACCGTCCAACAAGTAGATGAGCTTGTTTCTTCATCAGTACAGATTTGGAGAAATTAAGCAGCACGTTGCATCTCTTGCACAATAATAGATCCTCTGCAGTTAATGGGTGCCGTCGGAATGAAAAGTCCAAATAGATGATAAAAACAATGCAATCCACAAGTAACCCACATCACTTCAGTTATCCATCATTTATGTCTTATAAAGTTAAAAAAAACTGTGTCTGTAAGAAACAAATCCATCATTAAATCTGCTTCATTGAAGAAACAAACATTTGTAAATCTCGGATGGCATGAAGTACATTTTCAGCAAATTAAGCTAACAGCCTTTATAGAGTGCCACATGTGTTTCCTTAGCGTGATTTTCTGTGATATTATAAAAAAATGTCCATCCCAAGTTTTTAATAAAACGAAAACGTCACATTCTGGAAAACTGCTAAAAAAAATAAACACAGAAACTGCATCTGAAGCCAGTGAAAAAGCCACTAAATATAATTACTTGCAATTTTACGGTCTACGTGCACTTTGCAAAAAAACCAAAAGCGCATATTTACATTTCCATTCAGCATATTTGATTTGATTCCAAAAATCTGCAATGGAAACCTAATGATGCTATGTGCAATTTCTCATGTTTGTGCAGCCACTGAGAATTATGGGAAATGTTTTTTTTTCTGGTTGCACAAGTCTCTCAGCCTCATGAACCCACTAAATAAGTTGTATTTACTGTCAAGCTGTTACAGTTTACAGTAAACAAAATATATGTAACTAATTGGACAGTCAACACTCAATTTAAAAATATGACTAACATTAATTTGCTTATTCCATGTTTTATTATTAAACACAGAAATCCGCATAGAAAATTGCGGAAAACGCCGGGTGTCTATCCTGTAAAGCACCGCACAAGCTGCTAATCTTTCACACTTCAGGACACAATTGACAAAATCATTAGTCTTGCTGTCTGCTCAGTTCTGACCTTAAAAACCGGCCAGACTAACAAGGCATGGGAATTGGGAGTGTCGTGGTACGTACAGCATTAACGTTTGAGTAACAAATGAAGCGCATAACTCACTCTTGCAGCGAGGTCGCTCGTTCCTCCAGCTCCACGTCCCATTGGACGTACAGTGGATGTGGGCGGGGCCGAGTCGGTAGTAGCCAGTGTTGCAAGTAAAAGCCACTTTAGTGCCGTATTCGTAACGAGAGCCATTGACGATCCTCCATTTGCCGTGATCCAGGGTGAAGGAGCCGATGCTGGGACACACCACAACTGAGAGGAAATCAGCAGCATGGGTAAAATGTTTGTACGTCACTTACAAACGCAATTTACCTTTACAAAACAATTTACAACCATCTATCTGAGCTTTTTTTGGCACTGTACCCATTAAAGGTGAAAATTCTGTCATCATTTACTTACTCTGCATTTGTTCAAATCCTGCATTTCTTTTTCCTCTGCTGAACACAAGTGAAGATAATTTACAGAATGTCGGCAACCAAACAGTTGACGGTACCCATCGACTTCTACAGTATTTTTTTTTCCGATACTATGGAAGTCAACGGCAACCGTCACCAACATTCTTCAAACTATCTTGAGTCCAATATCTTTTTTGTGTTTAACAACTGAAGGAGATTCGGACAGGTCTGAACAATTATAAATTTAAGTTTGGGTTCAGCAAGGTTTTTTTAAATGAAGTCTCTTAAGCTTATCGCGATTGCATTTATTTGAGGAAAAGCGCAGTAAAGACGGACTTATGCTTGAATATATTTTAAAATGTAATTAATTCATATGATGCAAATCTGAAATTTCAGCATCAGAATCTGACGATTCACGGTTTGATTTTTATTATTGCTGAAAACAGTAATATTTTTGTGGAAACCACGATGCATCTGTAAAAAAAGACCCATTAATTTCTTACTGACCCCAAACGCTAGTCTAATATAAATCTTATATGTTATAAATAGATCATATATAGCATTTCTATGATTGGCTAACCTCAGCTAGTAGTTGTTACACTGTAGCCATGGTAACCTACTGTATAAGCTACTGCTTCCCACTAGTATTAATGAGGACATTCTCTAATCACTAGCATGGAGAGATCACAAATGTATTTTGCTTTCATGAGGGTCTTTAAAATTACATACTGTGATCGTACATACTCAATGCAAGTGTTTAAACCCTCAAGTGTTTTGTTGATTGGTAACCAGGATGCTTCACCTGTGCAGCGAGGGATTTTATTGTGGTTGCTCCATGTGCCGTCAGCCTGACACACGGTGCTGGTCACCTCTTTAGAGGACAGACGGAAGCCATCGTTGCAGAAGTAGGTGGCTCGTGTTCCTGCTGAATAATCAGCGGCCAGCATGCCTCCATTCACAGGGGCCACGGGCGGCCCACAGGACACAGCTAGAAAAGACAATGGGATGAGACTCGCTATGTATCAAAACCTAAACAAAGAACGTGAAAAATGGCATGCAGAGGATCTGGGAATTAACAATCATTTCCTATTCAGAAGTGCTCCCACAAAAAATAAATAACTGGATCCACTTTAGTATCCAAACTTGCTTGAAAATCAAGTTGAGGCAATAAGAAAGTTTTGTAAACGCACTTGCCACGTTATACATTCTACGACGCCTTCAGAGTGGAAATACACGGCTTGCATTACGCACCTCACGGATAAACGAAAATCCAAAGTATGGATTTAAAGAGAAAACAAAGACGGTGAAGCTGTGAATGCAAATAATTTGAATGTATAATAACCTGCTATTTCCCCCAAGACAAACATAACACAATTTGCTTGAAATCTGAAAAACAGATCTCTCAAGGGCAGTGAATACATTAAGAATTATTTCCCAATTTTTGTCCAATCTTTCTTCAGCTCTGTCCACCACAAATCATGCCTATATACACATATTAGAATGAGAAAGAGCTTGACTACCAAATGTGCGCTTGCACAAAAGGTAATTATGCCTCCATTGTTCACGCATCAACAAGACAAATAAAAATAAAATTAGAGAGTAAGTACAGGATACGGTTAGTTTAAGCCAGTATAGAAATAGATATATTTAAGATGTAGGGTTTTAGAATATCTGTTGGTTTTTGGTCTGCTGAAAATGCTTGTTAATGTTACTGCTTTGTATTAAAACTCAGTGACTTTGCATAACGACCTAAAAAAAGATATTTGTATTTAATACATTTGTTCTAAGCTGCCTAAAAAAATAGCTATCAAATGCCTCATGCTATATTATCACCAAATCTTGGATTTCATCTTTTTGTCCACTTGTTTTCGGGTCACCGACTTCAACTTACACACCTCGGTTTTTGAGTGAACACTGCCAAAATGATCCACAAATTATGATTATTCGCTCAAAAACGCATAAGCTGAGGTCAACGAGGCCTACAATCAATCCGTTCGTCAAGTAAATACAAAACAAGTTGATTAAATCCAAGATTTGCCGATAATATGACACAGTAAGAGGTTTACAAGGACTTTTTTAAAAAGCCAGGATTTTCAGCACAGCACAAGGGTTAGGAAATGTGCATCCAAGAAACTCCGATACAGACACTTCCCTTCACAATGGCAGTTCGTTAAAATCAGTTTCCTCGTTAACCTATCCACAAAAGCCAATTACACAAGTAATTGGACCAAAGCACTGATGCACACACACCTTATGTGGCTAGTTTTCCTGCAGATGAGGGCAGGTGAGGTCAATGCCATCGATTCAGCTCCCTCTGAGTGAACTCTGAGTTAACGCTTTCCCTACAGAGACCAGTGTGTTCAAAACAAGTTGGTGGATTATCTAAACAACTAGTTAACCAACTTTCTTAAGGTCCGCCAGTATGTCATTTCTAACTTTGTAAAACCCAGTTTCTGACAGAAAGCGTCATCCTTTCTGAGAAAAGAAAATGCACTTTAGTAGAGGATTGGTTGAATGTTGAAATGTTTTGTGGTGATGTTAGAGGGTTTATGTCACTGTAAAACACCCAAGTCAGAAAAAAGCTTAATATTTCAAAAAGTAAATATCAAAATTTATAGATAATCACTCACTTTAGCTCTTTATTTGCATTCTTCTTGAAAGTTAATAGTTCCCTTATATGTCTAACACAAGTCATGCTTTTATAAAAATGCTTCCTTAAATCGCAACAAAAACACATTTAAATTTAAAAAGTCAGCATAGCAGGAACGACTCTTCACGGTCACGTGTGGAAAAGAAGGTCTAAACACGGTCATGCGCAAGCAAACAAGACCGTAATTAACCAGCATGACAAAAATATGTAATTAAACACACGGAAAAGGTGCTGGAGTTTGCTCAAAGTGGAATCAATACAGCGATGAAGCATAATAGGTCGTCCAATTACTGAGTGCTAAAATTCTAATCAAATAAATCCAACAAAACAACAGCGCTCGTATTAATGCTAATAAAACCTAGGCAAGAAAGCAAACCTCATTCAGCCATATTAATTAGCAGAAAACAAAGAGACGATTGATCAGTGATGCTGGCATCTGACACGGCCTGCCTTTGCACAACAATTCAATCTCAATAACATTAATGATGAACACAGAATGCCACATCTGGAAAGAAGCGTATCAAATATTTTAGCAATGCGGTTGTTTCCTTGATACGCGCTAATGAATGTCAACAATTGGAAAAATGAGTTGAGTATGTTAGCTTCTTCTGAAGAATTAATTAGCTAAATATACACAACTTAGACAAATAGTTCACCCAGAATAGTAACGTGTCATTTACGGGTGAACCTCTTTTTTTTAATGATATTTATTGTATTGATGTTGACTTGGAAATGTCTTATCTAGCAAGCACCAGCCTACTGTTTCAGAAACTACAAAATCAAAACTGAAAAATGGCCTTCTAATGTCAATTTATTTCCTTTCTTCAGCATATTCTCCTCCTGGACTATTTCCAGAATTCCAACACAATGAGGTCCTGCTATCTTGAACCGCCTGCTTCTTCATTTTTCAGTGTTCAGTTCTGCTCAAAATTCATATCCTTTCTCAGTAACCCATTTACCCTTTATTATTTATGTTTTCCTCTCTTTTATTATTTCTGAATGCTTGCTTATTTTTGATTTGAGTGAACGTAATTGAACATTCCCCTTTGTGCTATTTCCCCTGACAGCACCTGCGTATAGGAAAATAAAACAACAATTACACACACACACACACACACATATATATATATATATATATATATATATATATATATATATATATATATATATATATATATATATATGCATAAATTATAATGTCCTCGATGGAGCACAAAAATGTCCAAAAAAAAACCTACAATAGCAAGCTATGAGTTTTGCCAGTGAAGGTTAAATCAAACAATATCTGAGCACAAGTGATTGTCAGTTAAATTAGCCTTGACAGTCAACTGAAGGAAATGCAATTTTTGCAGACTCAAGAAAAATCTAAAAAAGACAACACCTTGACATGCAGGCACAGATGAGTCCCAGGCCAGATAACCGAACTCCGTTCTTCTGCAGACGGCCATATTCTTCCCGATGAGTCTGTATCCGCGGTCACAGGCCCAGCGGACGACGCTGTTGACGTGGCCACCCGTCTGACTGACCACAAAACCATGCTGCGGAGAGTCTGGGGTGCTGCAGTACATCGCTACAGATGATAGCACGGATCATTAAACTCTCACACAATATTTACTCAACACATCAGCATCATCATTATCGCAGATAAATAATTGCCAACACTTCACAATAATCATTAAAATCATCATTGTATAATCATGGCATTTTAAACAGCTTCAATGTACACTAATGGTCCATTAGCAACACATTGAATGTGTGTATATATATATATATATATATAATATATATATATATATATATATATATATATATATATAAAAATAAGTAATATCTAATTGAGCCTTCAAGTCTTAATCCCATTTACAAGATGAGAATTACCAGTGGAAAACTTGGTAATTTATTAGAATAATTATATAATAAAAATATAATGTAATAACAATAAAGTTTGACTAATACTTCTACTTGAATTGTGCCTTCAAGTCTCGTTGCAATTGTTATATTTAAAAATTACCACTAGCAAGAAACCCAGATTTTTTTTTTTCATGTTGTTGTTGGTATTGAAAATGAAAGAATTTAGGTATTTTATACAGATTATGAGTTGAAAGGAATTAGCAGCAAAACTACAATTCCCATCATTCTCTGCGGTGGCATGAGTGTGGACAAATACACTGAAAAACACACCAAATATGCACAAATATGCATGTTTTGCCTTTCATTTTGTTGCTTTAGCAATAAATAAAAAAAGTCAGTGAAAAAGGGAATATGAAATCTGTATTTTATTCTATAATTACAACTTCTGAATGTTTCCCGGGAGGATCTGACATCAGCATGCAGCTTCTTTCACATCTTGTGTGTGCAGCATGTAAGTGGCACACAGTCATTTCATTACAGCTTTTGCAATAAACTAAAATAACGTAGTGAATTATTTACCAATGTTTGAAAACGCACTTTCGCGCTTCCTGCACATCCCACATGCAGCGACAGGCACTTTCAGTTCAATTCAGATCTAATTGAAACCATGATTTGAGCAGTTCTCTTACTGAAATCATTTGTACTTAATTGGTCAAGATTTGGATTAATAATTGCAACAACGTCATATCCGACTTGAAAGCAGGTGACTTCAGCAGTTCTCCTCGTGTATAATGAATTTAACCTGGATCTGGAGTTTTGACTTGCAATTTATGTATTTATTTATAAGACAATACGGATATGTGGTAATGCATTGTGGTTATTTTCTGTATATGTTACGCCACACATACGTGAACTAATGTGACAGTGTATGCACATTTATCTACCTCGAGTGTGCATTTTTATGCACATTTTGGGAAATGTATTTGTACCTTGTTGTTTGCATCGGGACCGTTATTTATGCACTGCTTCAGAATTTACATAAAATATGTGACTGGAACCTGGCTAGTGTGGGAGTTCAACACAACGGTGTGTACGCGTACAGTGTATGCTGCACAAGCAGGATGTGTGAAACAGGCCTAACGTGTGACATCCTACATTAAATGTACTGTCAGATTTAATGATTTGAATGCGTTCTTTAGGCCTATACAGTTTATAGGCGACTACGAGACTCCAAAGTTACATACAAATACACAAACATTTGGACACAAACACATGGACAGATGGGACACAGACTTGGACGAACGTGTCATGGGCAGGACAGACAAAAGGTCACGAGAGACACACATAGAACTGAAAGGAATTACCAATCGGGGATACATACTTTGATACTCACCCACGTATGTGATACGAAAGCCCTTTTTGTTGGTGCCGTGATCAGACGACCAGCGGAGAAACAGTTGGTGACCTGTGGTGGTGATGTTGAAGGGCACACTTAGATCTCCGCTCAACACAGCCAGGCTCTGACTGTAAATATTTGGCCCTGGAAAAATAAAACGAAATAAAACAAATTTGCATTTTCCAATCTAAATAAAACGGCAAATAAAGGACAAGGATAGTTTAAATAAGTTTGCAAACTACAAATTCTGAAGACAGAATGCAATTCAATGTCATTGCTGATCATCATAATGCACCATTACGCAAATGGCGCATAATCAGTGCACCATTTGCAACATTTAAAGGAACAGTTTACAAAAAATTTACATTTGCTGAAAATCCACTCATCCTAAGGTCAACCAAAATGTAGACGAGTTTATTTTTTCATTGGAACAGATTTAGAGAAACTCGCATTTGTACATCCCTTGCTCACCGGTGCATCCTCTGCAGTGAATGGGTGCCGTCAGAATGAGGCAAAACAGCTGAAAAAAAACATCACAATAATCCACGAGCAATCCACAGCGCCGCAGTCCATCGATTAGCATCGTGTGAAGTGAACATCTGTGCACTTAAAAGAAACTTAATACCAATCCATAATAATGTTATCTCCTGTTGTCCTCTCACATTAAAATACACTGACAAATTTGTTTTTGGACACAATTTTTCACTAAACAGTGCTTGATACGTGCAAACCTCTTTCCCGATTACGGTGAGTGGACTTTTTTCACTGAAGAAAGCAATTTTAGAGGACTCTTGCAATGGTTTGAAGTTAAAATGGCTTAATGATGTATTTGTTTTGTCATAAACACACGTATTTTCACTTCATAAGACATAGACTGGAGCGGTGTGGGTAATTTGTGGATTATTGTGACGTTTTTAATCAACTGATTGCACTCTCATTCTGACGGAACCCATTCACTGCAGAGTGAAATACTGAATCTCTCCAAATCTTTTACATCGAAGAAACTAACCCATCAACTCCTTGGAAGGCCCGAGGGAGTACATTTACAGCACATTTTCATTTTTGGGTGAACTATTACTTTAACAAATAGTTTCCATATGTGACAAAGAAGATTTCTCAGCATAAATCCATCATGTGGAAATGTCCATCCGATTGGATTCAGCCAATTTAGTTTTACACACTAGGGAAAGAGCTCCAAAAATTGCTTAGCTGCAAAACATGAACACAAAATCTGGCCTGAGAGAAGGAAATTGGTATTGCTTCTCACTTCTTATTCCACTGGGGCTCTGCAAATGCCATGGGCATTAATGAGCATCCAATCAATGATGAGTAATAGGGTAATTTGCTGATTGCAAGCACTTAAGTAATTAGCACTAATAACACTCTGAATGTATTTCGAATTGTCTTTGCCATTGCATCGGTATCAAGAAATACTCAAATCTTTGTCTGCTGGTTCTAAATGAGTTTTTTTTTTGTTTTAGGGGGATAGGAAATATTTCTCCCTTAATGGTCTTGGGTCTAAAAAAGCAACTCTGTTATTCCTCAAACACATTCCCAAGGCTCAAAAATTTCATTTCAAATTTTCAAGAAAAGCGCCAGAGTTACGACAGGCCAGAGAATAATGACTGTAATATTCAGGGACACAGTTGCATGGGCTGTCAGATGATGCCTGAATATGAGGAATAATTCAAACCCACCATCAAAGATCTCCAGAATATCAAACTCTTTCTCCGTCTGGAAGAGTTCAAAGTGCAGTGTGATGTTGTAGCCCTTCTCCACGTTGATCATCCAGGAACACATCTGAAGGTTGGGGTAGCTGTCAGGATAACCTGGACTCAGGATTACGCCAGTCGAGTCGAACAGAACTTCATTGTCAGGACATTGCACTGGGAAGTAACCAAATGACCATAAGTTAAATAATGCAAGAGCCAACCCAGGCCCAATGGAAAAACGTGTCTGCAAAATTATATCACAGTATATTGCTTCATGAACATTCAAAGTGAATTGTCCGTTGAGCTGGACTAAAACGGAATTGGATTTTATCAGGAACAGATTAATGTTATCTTTATTTTTTTGTTGCATGTATCACTGCAAAAAGGCACGCGAGTTGATGCATTTAAAAATACTGTAACGCATATACCAGAGCCTGATCAAAAGTGTGAAAGCATGATATTTTCACATACTTCGAGTCTTTTTAAGCACCATCTGGCAAACTAACAAATCAACTGTACATATGGAATAAACTGAACGCATGGCATTATCACTATATTCTATGCTTATGCAACTCCCCGCATTTTCAACTTTATCTTTTTATTTCATTTTTCTCCCTGAAGAGCACTTATCACGTCAAACTTATAATCAAGGTTTCTCGTCTAATAATTTACTTTTACCCAAGATGATGAGGAGTGACAAGTTTCCTGTGATTTGCAGTAATTTGCCTATTCTCACTAAAAGTAAAATGTGACGCGACTCAATCACAGTCAATCAGAACATTCAGAGATAAATAAACTTATGTAGAGTATAGTTTTAAAGCAATGTGCATAGCTACTTAATGCAATGACACAAATACAAAGCTGGTTAAGAATATAAAATAAAAACATGTTGCCAAGGTGATTTGAACTGTAAGAAACATACATTAGAATGACAGGAAGATGAATTACTGAATTGTAATTCATAGAAATTCAACATAGGTAATGCTTTCTGAAAAACTAGAGGTCCTTTCAATCTTAAATGTTTTTTTTTATGCGATTAAATATATAGGTAGTAAATATATAGTTCTTTTTTATTTTTAAAAATATACTATAAAAGCTTATTTTTCAGCTAACTAACCCAACAAAACCCAACAAAAATCAATTCTTCATTTTATACTTGTCTTCTACTTATCAAAAGCATCAATGAATAGCATTTCAGTGTATTTCAATATATTTTAGCATTCAAATTTCAAGTCTCCACACCTCTGTTCTGAATGACACACAATCATTATGTTTACATCTAATTCTGGACGGTCATAAATACAGACATTCACAATTGTGAAGTAATAGTTCAAGACATCCTGGTCTCATAAAAATGCGTACCTCCATATGCAACACCATTTTTCCATACCTTACAGCAAGTTTTGATGCAGTTTTAGAGAGAAATGTGGCGCTAAACCAAAAGGTTCAATACGCGAACCCTGGCACGCTTTTATTACGTTGCTATATGTATGCATTGCGACGTTGACATATGTATGATCAAAATCGACTGTAAGTTAATGCTCTATCATGTTGGAAATATGCCTTACACCAAATCCAACCCTAAACCGATAGTGTTAACAAATGCAAAACCGATACACAAAGGCTATTTCAACCTTCTTTGATGCAGAACCATAGTTCCTCGCCTCTCAAGCTACCAAATAAGATATTCTTTGAATAAGTGTGCGAAAATGATGCTTTTTTTAATCAAAATTTGAGTGAAAAGGAACACATGGTGTCAGTTCATATTTTTTGAAAACTGCAGCGATATGTACTTGTTGGTACGTATTTTGTGTCTCGATGAAAAACGCCACGATACAGGTAGGTTTTAAACACAGTGACTCACAATGGCGTACTGCGCATTGTACTTTAAGTCCAGAAGAGCCTAACAACTATCGGCGGAGCTAACGACGTGAGGCATAAAAACAGGAAGAGCACCGACACAAATGAGACAACGTGCTGGATGTGCTGCCAAACTAACCTTGGCAGACCGGAGGAGGACCATCCATCTGCAGTCGCTCGCCCAACCTACAGGTCAAGATCTCGCTCCCGAGCAGCGTGAAGCCCGGTAGGCAGCGGTACCTGATGATGTCTCCTGTTGAGTAATTACACACACAGATCTTCGCTTTTCCACTACAACTAGTGCTCAACAACACATTAGCTAATTAAGACCTGACCGCTTACACGCTTGTGACAGTAATGATGACAAATGCAGCGCGTCGGGTGTTATTTTCCCCACAGAAAGGGGCATTTTCTTTCACATTAAATAAGAAACGCCGCATTGCGAAGGTGGGCACCTAGGGAGCGTCTCGTTAATGAGGGTTCGAGGCGTGATGAATCTATGCAAACAGATGATCATCAAACGTTCTGCAGTCTTACCGATTTCAAATTCATCATCTTCAGCCAGGATCTCTGCGTTGGCGACACGTGGGAGAGGTTGACAGACGCGAAGTTGGTAAGCTGCGAAGGGAACGAGATGAGTAAGAAACGTGATGTTTAGTCGCCGGTTAAGTGATAACGCTTTGAATGCAGCCCACACACGTACATCTTAAATCATCACACCTGTCAGCCCAGTTTTTCTAAACATACAACAAAATTACACGCCGCCGCTGCGAAGTATGAATCATAATCAAGGGTCATAGAGTCTGCCTCGCCAACACTGATTACTGCTTGCAATTATAAAGATGTCTAATTGCAAGAGTTTCTAAAAGAGGATCATATGCATTAAGAAGCTTCTATTACTGGTATGTTATGATAATAGTCACTATTGTGATGTAACATCATTTGAAGACTTAATATACTTAGCGGTGCATTATGTCGTACCTCTTCAATAGAACATAATTCACAAATGTCAAGAATAGTTTATGCTAATTTCATGTTGTTGTGTGGTAATTAATATCAGGAAATGACTTTCAAATTCTGTTACTCTTTCAAATAAAATACAAACAAAATGTATTTGTTTAGAATATATATATATATATATATATATATATATATACACACACACACACACATATGTACACACACAATATATAATTTATTTTATTCTTGAATTTACTTTAATACTTTAAATGTTAATATGATAAATACATTATTGCTATATAACCTATAGAATATCAATATCAATATCAATATTATATATATATATATATATATATATATATATATATATATATATATATATATATATATATATATATATATATATTACTAACAAAATGCATGGAAATATATTTTTAATGTATTTGTTTTGTTTTATTTAATATATACAAATTTTAAATATTTTGCTAATGTAATCATTTAATTTAAAAAAGTTGTTGCTTGTTTGCTGATTGTTGACCTGCAGATGCAATGAATAAATACAATGAAGGTCAATACATTCATAGTCTGGGGTAAGGGGTTATTAATAATAATAATAATCTTAATAACTATATATATATATATATATATATATATATATATATATATATATATATATATATATATATATATATATATATACATACATATATATATATATATATATATATATATATATATATATATATATATATATATATATATATGTTTTTCAATATATGAAATATTATTCAGACTCACATGTAACAATTAACAATTTTATTAGCTAATAATTTGCTGTAATGATTAATGGCAACATTACAAATGAATAATTTATTCTATACACTTTCTGAAAAGAAAAACATTTGACATTTATGACAAAACTGAGGAAACAAACAATTGCTAAGATGATGAATACACAGAGGGTTTCTTCAAATGAGTTTAAGCACTTTTTCTTATAGGTAAGACCCAGAAAATGCTTATACATTCTATATGTATAATATATATATAATATATATTGGTCAACATGTACTTTCTAGAAAAGAAAAACTTTTCTAACTAAAGATGGTCAAATGAGTTTAAGCACCAACACTGTAATAAGACCCAGAAAATGCTCTCAGTATCTTAACATCACAAACATTCACCAGCTACCGAAGAGCTACATGACCTCTATATTGTTCAAAGCCAACAGCGACAAACACAAACACATTTAATTTAGAATTCATCATTGGGGAAACACAGAAACACTCAGAAACACTCGGAACGCTGAAAAACTCAACTGTTACTACGCTAACACATTAAAGGCAATTTAAAAAAGGGGAGAATGGGCATTTTGGCAGCTTTGGGACCACGACTATCTTATTTTATTATCTTTTAAAATTCTAATCAGCTTTGTGCTTTGCTGCACTTGACATAACTTCCTTACGCTTCATCGGTTTATTGGTGAACTACAAAAGCATCAGCAAAAAAATATGCTAACGCAGATATTAACGTCCTTTATTGAATAACGGTCTCCCATCACAATTGCAAAACAGATTAGCGAAAACCGATGGGGTTCAAAGGTCATCCGTCGCGTTCAGATGCGATTTTCCCTGGGACTACAAAAAGCATCAGTAAAAAAATACTTATTAACGTCCTTTATTTATCTCACATCACAATTGCAAAACAGATTTACCGATGGGGTTTTCCGTCGCGTTTCACGATTTTCCTGTTAAAAGCGATCCACCTACACCGATAGAATAACAAAGCGTCGTACGCAAAGATTATTACCACTGGAGACAATCTAAAGCAGCATCACATGTATCTTTGGTAAAAACAAGTGACACAAATCCAAGATTGTGGAGGTATTCGCATCAAAAACACGTGCATTTCTATCAAAACCAAAAGGCATTCACAACATCAAAGCCATCACTAATTACAACCAATGCATTTTATGCTGGAGTATTGTGTTGGATGCGAAATGCAAATCAATTTTTCAGTCTCCATACGAAGAGTGCTTCTGTTTTGTATGATGCACACTATGTAGAGCATATCAAATCAACACTTATGAGGTTCCATAACAGCTTGGATGCTGCCTTAGAAGCCGAATGCATATGTTTCCACACCTGCTCGTTCAGAAATGGCTGTTATTACGGATGATGGAAGTTTCCAAACACATTATTGCGCCATCGGAATGTGGCAGCTGCAATAATCGAAGTCATTTTCCGAAGAAAAAAGTAATGCAATTCCTAGCCCTTGCAAAACAAAAAAAAAACAAGGGGCCAGAAAGCAGCAACGTGACACGCTAAACAGCCGTTCCAAAGGCTCACGATCCGGAAGGTTCCTAATGCAATTTCATGCCACACTTTGGGTTGAATGTATGTACGTTCACGGCTCGCCTCAGCGTACGTACGGCATAAGTAAAGCGTTCTGTGGGCGTGAGGGAATAAGCCTGGATAATCGAGCTGACAATAAACAACTACGAGCGAACTAAGCCGTCGTGAAAGAATAAGCGAAACCGCGCAAGATTCGGCTCACCATGGTAACGCAGGAGAAAGAATCCGCTGGTGCTGAAGTCGCTGTGGAACTTGAGCAGGATGTGATTGGACGTGCTGGAGACGGCCTCCTGAGGCAAGCTGCCGCTGAATTGACCGATCTGTGGGGATGTTTGGTCAGGGCCGTCCCTAAGGGAGACAATAGATCTGTTCAAACCCAGATATGAAACATTAAAAACATCCTTTGACGACTTCTGTTTGTTGATATAATACTCTGCGTAAGTCGCTCTCCCACGTCTGGCGGGTACGTGCCGGGATCTTATAAAGCATGTTTATGAAAGCAGGACAGCAGACAGCTCTTCTCTGCGGTGTGTGTCAGTCGTGCTTCTAAACCCTGAATAAACAGGCTGAATGCTGACTTGCGCAGTCAATGCGAAGCATTCAAAATGACCTTGCTTCTTAATCAGTTAAAAATCTAGAATAGCATAGTTTTTTTTTTTTTAAATTAGGAAAACTTTTATATAACATCTTATATGTTCATAATAACATCTCATTTAGTGTGCGCTGCATAAAATAACGGTTTAGATTAAGTTTGGGTTAAGCGAAATACTTTTGCTAGATAATGAACGTGCATTCATTACGACGACTTTATTGTCGGTTTTCAGTAATGTCGATCTAACGGCACTAAAATGAATCGAAACAGAACAACACTTGAACAGAGGTGGATGATGTCTCCTAAAGAGCAGCTTTAGAGCTGAATCAGCTTAAACTGAATCGTATTCGATGAATTTTGGAACGTCAACACTGTTGTTAAACTGGATTGAATCACCATTGAACTCAATTGCGTTCGATAACATAAAAATAATTGTGGGCCATGAGTAAATGTCGCATTTTAATTCAAATCCAAGTATATCCAAGCATCTTCAAAGCTGAAAATAATAATGATATGCATTAGAGAATGGCATAAAAATGAATAAATAAATATAGTTATAACGAGTCAAATATATGCATCTCTGATATAAACGTGTCTTCTACGGTCAGTTTTCCCTTTCAGATGATCCACTGTTATGACAATTGATGACCATTTTGATTAACTTTTTGTATATGTGCATATGTGTTCCCTTGCACCATCTTACTCAACAAATTTAGCTTTCTTGTTCCGACCCTGAAACTTAAACAGGCAGGTTTTGCTATTATGCCTTAAAGACTTCTGTATGTAAATGACTTTGCATGAAAAATGAGTAACAATTGCATTGAGGTTTGAATATGCACCGATATGTAAATGCTGGGAGGTTATACATTATTGTTTTTATGGTAAACGATTTTTGCATGAGGTGTTTGCGGGGAAGGACTTTTACATAAAGTACATCAAACAGTTATATTTCAGAAAAGCAAGAAAAATCCTATTTTCATGACGCGAATACAAGCGTCTACATTTTGCTTTCGCACCAGGCACTTGACACTTCAGCATTAATGTTCAGTCAAGGAGGAAATATATGGAAGAGGGAAAAGCACAAGAGAAATGTGTGAAACTAAACAGATAAAATACTAAAATAAAGTGTTACGTAAGTCTCAGCTTAGCTGCATTAGCACAAATGCATTTTTCATGGACAAGGACAAACTCTCTGGTGATGTGCCTGACAAATAATTTTGATAAATTCAAAACTAGACATAGGCATATAATCGATTTTGACTGATATTTCGTACACTTCTCTAAACTCACTTGGTTACTACAGTTCTTTTTACTGATAATGGCATCACTTGAATTCTAAACAGTGCCACCCAACAAGAAGAAACAGCGGGTTTTATTTAGTCTCACGTAAAAAAAAAACTTCAACAAATACTTGAACTTGTTAGACAGTCCAAAAAAAGATGAAAATAAGCTTGTGCAATATCACCATTACTTCTATTACTACTAACTATAATACTATTAAATTATTATATAATATTGTGCAAGTGTATTATTTTTATCTTGTTTTGTCTAACAATATGTATTATTATTATTATTATTATTTATTATTATTTTTTTAAATGATTAATAATTACATTTGAAAGTAACTATTGTTATTATTTTTGAACATTTAATAATAATGTACATTACATAACTATTACTATTATTATTATTATATTTTTGTTGTTGTTAAAAAATATAGTACATATAAAATATTGTTAATCACTGTATATTTAAAAACAGAGTTAGTATAATTATTTATTTAAAATGTAATCATTTAACTTAATTTAAGGAAAGCAAGATCTTTCTTTAATTATTCAATTATTAAAGAAGAAATAAAACCAAAAAATATTATGAAAACAAGAAAATATAACTGATATACTAATAAGGAGATAATAAACTAAACCTGTAATAAAAAAATTGAAGAAAGAAAGTTTTTGTTTTTCAGTCTAATGGTTTTAGTCAAAATTATTTTCATTGTTATGGGATATATCTTACTATCAAGAAAAGCAATTATGAATTTGATTGAAATAGGTTAGGCATGTCGATAATCAGTCTCTGAAACAAAAATAATTGGTGTCAGTAAAAAAAAAACAACAACAAAAAAAAAGGTCGATCTCTTCTCTCATTTTGTGAGCACAACGCTCATGTTGTTATATGACAGCAGATGCCAGTCCTTAGGTGAGGAGTTCTTATAAAACGCTTGCAGAGGTCCTACCAGATGGTGATGTAGTCGTAGATGGGCTCAGTGTTGAGCACAGTGAAGTTGATGTGGATGCCGTTTCCTGGAGGTACTCGGATGCTCCATATGCAGTCTTTAAGATTGGGGTAGTCAGCCGGGTGGCCCGGAGAGTAGATGGTCCCATTGAGGGCCGTAATATTACCACCACAAAGCGCTGACGGAGGACAAATAAAATCAAAACATAAACAGCAATTTGTGGAGAACCAGCAATAATGCAGTTACTGGGCCTAAAGTAAAGTATGGAGCACCACAAGGATATGTCCTAGGTCCTCTGCTGTTTTCAGTATATACACATTGCTCCTTGAAAATATATATATTTTTTAAATACGAGATTAGTTTCTATTGTTATGCCGGTGATACTAAACTATACATCAAAACAAAACCAGATAAAACTTCTAAATTATCTAAGATAATAAGAGTGTGTGAAAAATGTATTGCATGACTAGTAGTTTTTTCCTATTAAATTCAGATTAAAAGACTGAGGGATGTACTGTTACTTCCTCTACAGTCAATAATCTGGGTATAATATAATATTACACAGCAACATCTCTTTAGCCAAGCATTCTCCTAATGCATCTCAGAATCCTGTACTGGAGTTATATCTGATCAAACGCGCATTATTATTCTTTAGCTTGGGTCGAGTGAATCATTTTTGCCTGTATGTAGCAGCAGCTAGGCTAATTACGTCTCTATCTGTTTCTCTGTTTTTGCCATGGGATTAACATCCCGTGACTAGGAATTGTACAAACTCCAGATAAGAGATGATGCCAAAGTTCACCTGCTGAAGTCCTGCATCCATACTTCCCCCTTGAACATCTCCTAAAATGTTTCATTAAAAGCCGGTTTTCTGTAAGATGGGCTCTGTACCTTCACAGCGAGGCACAGGATGGTTCCAGTTGCGGCTGATGCCGTGCAGACACGTGAGCGACGCTTCGCCTAACAGCGTGTATCCAGGCAGACACTGGAACGAGATGGTCATGCCCACTCCAAAATCACTGCCAATCACCACCCCGTTCCGGAAGGGCCGTGGATCCGGACACCTCTGCAGTTCATACGCTGAGTGACCACAGAGCAGAGGGATTTATTCAGAGAGGGGCCATAAGAAAATGTTACGGATAACAAAGTATTAACCATTACTTTCAACAAAAAAAAAAAAAAAAAAAAGACAAAATACAATAAAATTCTGGACTAAACTGAATTTAAGAATTGAGAGTTTTTCAGTGTAGAATTTATAAAGTGGTATAAAATGAAATAAATTTGACCAAAAAAAAATTATGAAAACTTGATATACTAGTAAGTGGAGGTAATAAAAATTAAGGCTATAGAGAAATATAAAAATCTAATACAAATGATAATACAAAATACTAAAATTAAAATGAAAAGAGAAAAGACAAAAATAAATGCTAATAACATACTTAATCGTCCTTTAATATTATATAAATAATATAAAAAAGAGTTTGGACAGCCCTGGTATAGATAAATACAAAAACATGAATAAAAATTACAAGCACATAAAACTAAAACTAAAATGAAAACTGAAAATAAATCAATGCTAATACTATATTTATACATCATACAAAAAAGCTTCTTCCACAGCTTTAAGATTTATAAAATAACAACATATTTTAAAATATTAGATGAAATTTTTTTTTAAATAATGTTGTGTATATATATATATATATATATATATATATATATATATATATATATATATATATATATATATATATATATAAATCAAAAACTAATTATAAAAAAATCACTAAAACATAAAATGCAATATAAATACTAAATAAAACTAGTGTGTAAATAATACAAAAAAGTACACAGACCATATTTTTGTGAAAAGTATTTTTGATTATGCAGGAACTTCAAAGGGTTCTTCTATGGTTGCTTTAGAAATGTAAAAAAAAGTTCCAAACAGTTTACTGAACTTATCCATGACGTGGCAAATCTGTATTATATAAGGGAATCATAAAAATAACTTTGCATAAGTTATTTACAGTACATAAAATCCTAATGATTCATCCAAAATTAAACGTCTAAACTTAGCGTTCTGACCAACAACAAAAACACCAAAAAGAGTGTCACAGAATCAGTTTTGTGTCCAATATTGAAGAGCAAGATCCCTTCTGTGCTGTGTCAAAGAAACTGAGGATGAGAGCTTCTATTTTTTACTTCAAAAACCCAAAGTCATTCTCAAGGGACGAGGAACATCTCACTGTTCAAGAATCATAAAGTCAAAATACTGACAGATTCCTGCAGTGTAAAGCAGAAAGGCACAAGGGGTGGAATATAAAAATAGATTTGAAAACACAATACAGTTGCTTGCGAGCGGTTCTGGGGGCATTGCCATGTGCTGTTAGGGTTTTCTGGGTGACTGCCAGGCGAAAACTGGATAATCATTTAGCAAAAGCAAACCTCTCCTCATCAGCGAGGAGCGTAATTTCATGTCTGTGGCACAACTGGGAAATTACATACCAAAACGTAACACTTAGTTATGCTACCCCTATAGATAACTTCATCTCACAGTACAAACCATATTCCACATATACTGTACTGTGACAAAAATGACTTTAATATTAAAAATGTTGCTTTTTTTTAACACATATTTAACTGTACTACCTTTAGATGGTTTGGAATAACTACTTTTATACTTTTGAAATCTAGTCTTCAGCAGTTGGAGTAAAGCAGCAATATTGTCAATACTGTTAATATCATTAAACGTATTTAAATGTATTTATTTATTGTTGTAATATACCTTAATATATGTGTGTGTGTGTGTGTGTGTGTGTGTGCGTGCGTGTGAGAGTGTGTGTTATATTCAATACATTACCGTTGAAATAATTCAAAACTAAAAACACAGAAATGAATGCCATTTCAATATATTAATACATCTTATAATAGTATATAACTTATAATAAAGTACATCTCAAAGACATCTCAAAGTCAAAGCAACCAAATGAACCCATTATATCTAGTTTACTGAAAATTTATATTTTATTACGCAGGAAATTCAAGGGTTCTTTCGCCGCTTCAAGCTGCTTTAAAAATGATCAAATATTTTCAAATAGAGGAAAAGCATAAATGGAACTAATCAACGATTGATCAAAAATGCAGTAAAATAGCAATATTGTTAATGCTGTTAATATTACATTTTATGTTATATAATAATTTTTACTGCTTGATATTTTCATGGAATATAAGATAAAAAAGTAATAAAATTAAAAACTTAAAATAAACAGTAACTTAAAACTAAAATAAACAGCAACAGAGAATGCGCCACTTTTCCCACGAAAATATTAAGCAGGAATGTTTTCAACATTGATAATAATATTAATAATCATTATTAATAATTAGCAAACCAGCATCTTAGAATTTTTGCAGAATCCTGTAACACTGAAGACATGCCAGGAATAAACACAATCTTAATTTTAACATTATTTTACAATATATTATTAGTATTTATTTGAAAAACATTTTTGAAATGATTTGTTTTTATATAATTTTAAATTGTTTTTTTTCCCTCTGATATTTTATCGCTGGTTTTTAATTAGCATGCTGCGCTTTAGCCGTTTTCGGGGGTTAAATCCTCTCAGAAAAGCAGGGTCTTTAAACGTATCCTCTTTAAAGCACCAGAGCAACAGCTGTACACATTCCCAAAACCAGCCTAATTATACAAGGCTTTTCGGTTAAGACCGATCAGTCATTCAGGCAGCCTACCGACTAGCACACACTTTGGAAAAAATGTCATTTTGAAACGGCGCTAGCCCGACTGTGGATGTCACCGAAATCCACTGGCTTGCTCTCCAAAAGGCCTTTGACTGAACTCAAAGAGAACAATTGGTTATATTCCCTATCCTGTTATAGTGAGAAAGGCTCCGATGGTGTGTGTCCGCATCGACAGGGGAAGTAATGGCCGTGGGCAGGTCTAATCCGTCTTACCCTCGTAGGTGATGTGGAAACCGGGTTTGTTCTGAGAGTAGTCGCTGTGAAAGAAGAAGCTGGTCTCGTGAGTCGTGCTGAAGAAAGATTCGGGAACAACGGGCCCGCTGAACCTATCGATCACCGAGCCCGAGTCCAGCGTCCCGCTACGGACTTCAAGGTAGTCGTGCACAGCTTCCGTGGAGAAGTTGAGGAATTGCAGGTGAATCCCTGGATCACGAACAATAGGAGGAGAGACACACTACATTTTAACAATCGGATACCTGAAGGTAAACTTTGAAGGTTCAAACGAAACAATCTACGGCTTGCAGCTTCAAGAAACACAACGTTCCAGCCATAAACCATTGCTATTCCATCATTTTTATACTTGAGCACTTTAACGAGTCTTGCATCTCGCAAAAGGATAATATTTCTTAGGATGCTGTTTCATAACTCGAATGACTTAATGAAGTTTACTGCTTTTTTTTTTTTGCATATTTACTTTTCATGGACTATTAATTTAGTCTCGGATGAATTTCGGCTCAGAAAAGATCCTGAGAAGAAACACGAATAGAATTAAAACAATAGCTCACATACCGCAAGAGTACTGAGGTCTACAATGAATGTAGAAAACAACCATGTCATTAAAATGCTATTATAGTTTTTTATTAATTATTAATTTTGCAATCATATTAAATTATTATATGTTTTTTCTTTTCAAAGTTTTAGCAATTTTGTTCAGCATTTTTAATATATATTTGTTTATGTGCCTGTTCAGGTTTTATTAGTAGTACTGGATGAAATGCATCCAAAATAAAAGTTTGAACATAATAAATATATACAGTACCCACTATATAAAGACACACACATACAGTATATATTTGTACATATTTAAATTCATTAATATTAATATATATATATATATATATATATATATATATATATATATATATATATATATATATATATAATTTAAATTTTTCTTAAATATATACATGTGTGTCTGTATTTATATATGCATAAATATACAATGTACACGCATATATTATGTACACAAACTGCAATTTTTTATTTCAGTTTTAGTTTTTAATTTTTAGTACTTTAACTTCAACTAAAGAAATGGTGCATAGCAGCTAACAATTTTTTTTACATTTAATTTAAGTTAAATTAAATTTTTTTTTATGGTATTCGTTTTAGTTTACAATAATAGCAAAACTAAAAGACAATAGTTTACCGAGACCCTTTAGCGCTGATGGAAATTATTGAGAAAAGTTCAAGCTCTTAACCAGATAACTGGATTTTCACGAACTCTAGAGGAAACACATGATGCGAGATTACCGAGGATTTTTTCTTCGGGAGAAACATCTAAGACGGGAGATTTTACATTTAATCTCGTTCTGTCCAGAGATATGAACAACTGAGATATAAATTAAATCTGATTTGGGGCAAAGAAGAAAAAAACGGATAGTCAAAAGCTACAGCGTATACAGACCGAAGCCAACAGGGAGTTTAACTGTCCAGTTGCAGTCAAGTCCACTCGGGTAGTTTCCAGGAAAGCCGGGACTCAGGATGACTCCATTCAGGTCCGACAGGAATCCCCCGCACTCAGCTTAAAAGACAAGAGAAGTCAGGGAAGACGGCACGCACAGAAGACTGTACCCCGTGGAACAATAAGAAATGATCAAACAGATATTCATCAAGTCCAAACTCCATTACGGAATCTAGTGATATGCAAAATGAACTCATTTGCACAAATAAGAAAGCCGTGTTCTTGGTACGTATAAATAACAATGCGATGATGTGAAATAAGAAACGCTTTCAAATGCTAATGGAACGAATGAGCTGCGTTCATTTTGAGGTTGGGAGAAGATGATGCATGGGTTACGTTTTCTCATAATGACTTTTTAAATGAACGCCAGCAGAACTCGTCGGGATCGAAAGGCCAACACTGTAGCATGTGAGACTGACGTATATCCCCCCTTTATTTTAATTCGGAGCGTGTGCTTATCCGCCGCGAGCTTGGTGGTGTTTGCATTCTTCTTATTGGCAAACGTGTAATGAATGGCCTCTTGGACTCGCCGTGTCCGTTTACAGTACTTTAGACCAGCAATTGAAATGTCAATAGAGAACATTGAATCTTCTGTTTACACCGCAGGAGCTCGGATCAATTACACTTCAAATGTCACTCTATAGCCACGGCCAGCTCCGATTCTGAATGGCCGCTTTGCTTCCTATACAAATTCAAAGTGAATTCGAAGAATATGAAAACATACTAAAGAAATTTTTTATACTGTATATTATATATATATATATATATATATATATATATATATATATATATATATATATATATATATATATATATATACACATATACAGTATATTATATATATATATATATATAATATACTGTATATTATATATATATATATATATATATAATATACAGTATAATATATATATATATAATATACAGTATAATATACATTTTATAACACGCATGATTATATTTTAGAAATAAAGATATATTAAATATATTTGTTTACAATATCAGTTATATGAATATAAATACATAGCGTATATGTTTTCAAAATATACTCTATGTATATGTATACATAGAGTATATTATGTATATTAAGAAAACAAAAAACTTACATTTTTATACTTTAATAATTTCAATATGTGACGTTTCAATATGGCTACAATGAAATCAAATCAGAAGAAATAGCATACAGTCAAAAATAATCTCATCTGTAACACATTTGGTAACGTAAATGTATTAAGTAACTTAAATGAACAATACGTTCATTACAGTATTTATTCCTTCTTGTTAAGATTAGCTCATAAAAATACAATCGTTCACTGTATATAAAAAATTGTTCAATCGTTAGTTCACATGTTAGTTCACGGTGCGTTGACTAAAGTTAACAAACAAAATTTGTGATTTTAATGATGCTTTAGTAAACACAGAAATTAATAATAACTAATGCCGTAATGCTAAGTATTGTTCATTTTTGGTTCATGTTAACTAATGTTCTTAACTGTTTCATTTGAGATCAACTTTTAAGTTCAAATTCAATTTCGGGAAGCAGACAAACTGGAATGAAATTTGAATTAAAAGAACAAATAAAAGGTTTAGTTTAATTTCTCAGAGGTGCATTGATCAAACAACGCTTTACTATCAACGCACTGTTGGAGAAAATTTCTGAGATGAAGCAGGTGGTGGAGTTTTAACTCCTGCTATCAGTTTGAGATCAAATTAGTCTTAGATTATTGCTGTAAAAAACACGAGAACCGCTTCTCTATTTTTTGTTTTCCGACATATTACCCTTGGTACTAGAGCAAGTACGCATATACGCACTCTTCATAAAGCGCTTTGATTCTCCTACGCTTAAAACCTGAATGAAATTTGCATATGCATGAAATGAAAGATACACATCTCCGTACAAGACAGCTTGCTTGTTTCTTTCAAGAGCATGATCTATCTGAAGTCAATATTTTATAGTAACAAGGCCGCTAAGTTTGCAATGCTGTTTGCAAATGTTCCACTGGTGACATTTCTATATTGAGTGCTTGCTACGAAAAAAGCTGCTCCACGGAAATTAAATAAAACGAAATGGAACAAATTCGATGTAAATCTTACGTTTAAATCCTAATTCAATTTCTAAATGTAAGGAACTAATTAAAATGTAATTAAAGTGTGTAAATAAATGTACTGTTCATGCATGTTATAATACTCTAAAAACTATTTGTAAAAGCATTAGATTAAATAAATGATGAATGTCTGCATTTGCAGCTATAGAAATGTCTGTTGAAATGCAATATATAACTTTTTTTTTTTCAGTTTTTTTGGGGAATGAAATGTTGTATATTATCAAGCAAATTATACACGAGCAAATCCCTCTGTAAAAACCTTCAGGATATAGGCAGGAA